>NW_026129524.1:155979-260100 GCF_022985175.1 Labeo rohita | reverse complement strand
GCCAAACTACTTCTGAGGCTGTATCTCTGCAAATCTTTGAAATATTGACACCAAATTTTATATGTGCCATTGTCACATCATACTGACCACGCCACATCAATTTGGTAACAGTGCCACCTATTGGTCAGAAGTAATACATTCATTAAACATTAACAATGAAATTTCCAAGAATTTCTGTTTGCATTAGCCTATAGTAATAAAACTGGTCTCAAAATATTCCTTGTGGCATGCCGACAACATACATATCAATTATACCACACTTCGCTTAGCTTTCTTTTCCGCCATTTTGATTAATGTACAAAACCTACTTTTTCGAACTCCTCCTAGACCGTTAGTCCGATCTTCACCAAATTTGACTCAGATCATCTTCAGACTATGCGGGCAAAAAGATATGAATTTCGTGTCGATACACAAAACGGTTTTCGTTTAGCGCATCAACGAATTTGCTGGAAAGATGCCAAACTACATCTGAGGCTGTATCTCTGCAAAGCCTTGACATATTGACACCAAATTTTATATGTGCTATTGTCACCACACCCTGACCATGCCACAGCAATTCGGTAACAGAAGTAATACACCATCAAATTGAAGTCAGAAGTAATACACCATTCATTAAACATTAATAATGAAATTTTCAAAAATGCTAATAACTTGTGATTGCATTAGCCTACTGTATTAAAACTGGTCTCAAAATATTCCTTGGGTCATGCTGACAAAATAGATACCAATTATACCACACTTCGCTGAACTTTCTTTTCCGCCATTTTGATTAATGTACAAAACATACTTTTTCAAACTCCTCCTAGACCGTTGGTCTGATTTTCACCAAATTTGATTCAAATCATCTTCAGACTGTGGTTACTAAAAGTTATGGATTTCGTGTCGATAGACAAAACCATTTTCGTACAGCGCCACTACAGATTTTAGGCTTGATGCCAAGATGATTCTGAGGCTGTATCTCTGTAAAGCTTTGGCATAATGACACCAAAATTTGTTTGTGTGTCATTGTCACCTCACACAGAACGCATCACATCAATTTGAAAACAGCACCACCTATTGGTCAAAAGTGATAAGCCATTCAATTATATTATTGGTTGTATTTATGATTTTTCAGCCATTTCAACTGATATCATCCTAAAATGACTTTAGTTACTCATTGTTACAGTCGGTCTGTTGCTCCTTGCCATGCTTAGCTCCTCATTCTGCCTCTGTTGTGCTTGGCCCCGCAATTGCTGCTTGCAGCTATATTTATTATTATTATCATTATTATTATTATTATTATTATACTCTAATTTGTTTGGTTCCTAAAACACCACTGTGAATGTAATTTAGACAGTATTATACAACTAAAAAGAAGTTCAAGTCCCATTTAAAGTTTTCAACTTTTTTTCTGACATAAGTTTTCTTAGGAACATGGGTTAGAGCTTTTAATTTTGAACTCTCAAAGTGCATTAGATAGAAGAATTTAACTTTAAAATGTAATTTTAAACATTTTTATTTTTTCCAAGTCTTCATTTGTCTATTTTTAAAGCATTACCATAAATATCATATTGTGGACTTCATATTGCAGTATTATCATATCGTGAGATTTTGATATCCTTACATCCCTATTTATAATCATATAAGGTTTTCACTCAAAGAACGTAGTTGATTGCTCTGTATGTGTTTGTGAGAGATTTCATGTGTCTCTCTTTCATGAGTTTCTCTTCAGCGAAGCCATTCTGATAATCGTTGAAATCAAACACAGTTCGAAGATCCGATGAAAACTGGACAGCAGCAAACTGACAAACAGAAAGACAACAAACAACATTAACATCATTAGATGTCATGTTCACACCTCATTACACAGTACAGTGTTTGTACTGCACACTTTTACACACTGATTTCCACATGTTAAGTATTTCCACATTTATCCACAAGTTTCCTATGCTCCATGAGGTCTTGTATCAAAAGTGGGAGCGTCTTCTGGTTCAAAGTAAACAAGCAGGACGTGACACTTATTCATTCAACGGTTGACAGCAGTGATGGGCAAATAAAGCCTTGTGAAACACTGAGAATTTCCTGAATTTCTGTCTCTGATAAATTCATTTGCCCATTAAACTGTGGCATTAAATGCTAGTACAAATATCTATAAGATGTATTACAAGAATAATGTACATATATATGAATTGCATATGGCAAATATTTAATTGTTCTGAAATTTTTCATATTACTTATATGAGTGGGTTTTTTAAAAAATGTAATTAAATAAGTCTGAATATGTAAGATCTGGGGGTTCAAACATTCATCACATTCTCTCATAAAGGTTTGCAACTTCACAAAGTAAACAATATATATTATTATATATATTATTTACCTTTATGGATGAGTCTGAAAGTTCCTTCATAACATTTTTAATAAAGTCTTTGTTCATTTGAAACTCATGTGTTCTCATACTGCTGGATCCATCAAAGAGAAACACCACATTGACTTCTCTCTTGGTGCATTCTGCAGAAAGATCACAGGATACAGAAACTCACTTTAGCAGACAAACCAAATCAATAATTTACTAAGTATATAACTGAGCAAGTAGGGAAGTGGATCTAAGTGCAGGTTAACTTTAATAAACAAGCAGGTAAGGAACTGGGGAACTCATGCAATGACTGGCAAACCATGAAACAAGCTTAAAGGGGTCATCGGATGCTAAGTTCACTTTTTCATGTTGTTTGAACATTAATGTGTGTTGGCAGTGTATGTACAAATCTACCCTATAATGATAAAAATCCATGCAGTGGTTTTTAATTCATCTGTAAAAATAATATCCCCTTTTTCAAATCGAGCCGTTCTCAGATGCCTGTCAGTGTGCCGTCACACCAGCAGAGGCCGCTCTCACGATAGTTGATTGACATGAGCATTTTACCTCAGATCAGCTGTAACAGTCCAGTAACTTTCCATGTTTTGATGCCAGAACAGGGATGTAAGTTAGACAAGAATATCTCAGATTGAGTGATTGACGTGTTGTGTTGCTGGATGTAATAATGAACATAGTGGTCGTCATTTACTCCCGACATCTGAGCCGCTGAAGATGCAGTAGATTATGTTTGTTTGTGAAGGGAATGTGGCTCCTGATCTACATATATCCATCTATGTTCGCACAAATCATTTATGATCGAGCTTCACTTAGAGCAGAAGTGTGTATACGTTTATTTTTATGAATCTTTGCGATCAGCTTTCCTTAGTTAGGAAGTTTAGCAGCTAAACGCGGCTAAATGTGGCTAAAGTAAACAAGACCATCTTTCCACAGAGAGAAGAGAGGGGCGGGATGAGCAGAGCTCATTTACATTTAAAGGAACAACCCCTTAGAATGAGATGATTTTTGCAGAGCTGATTTTGACAAGGTAAAAAGGGTGTTGTTTTACAAAACCATTGAGAATTTTTAATCAAAGTATATTAGAGACTTTTCATTAAGACCTTAAAGAATCATATCAACTTGTGGAAAATGGGCATCTGATGACCTCTTTAACAAGATAACAAGGGGGTGTGGTTAATAGGAAACACCTGCGGACCTAATTAAGAGGGAACGCTACAAAAAAAACTTTAAAATATGGCACAAGAGAGGAAATAGGAAAAAGGTCCACAAACACATTGGGCCTCATTTATCAATCAAATGTAGAAACAAGCGCAGATCAGTGCGCACAAATCAACTTGTATGAATGGTCGTACGTTAATAAACGTGGCAGCTGAAAACAATCATCATTTAAATATCACGTCCTTAAAAACACCCCTAGAGTTTACAACAGGGAGAAACGGTTTAAATTGAATGGTATTACAGAAGAAGAACGAAAATTTAGTAGCTATAAAATGTTATATTAAACTCTAAAGTAAAACACACATTAGGCTATACTAGTGAATACTAAATGCAAAGCTAAAATGAATAAACGAGTAAAGTGAAACTCAAAGGCATTGGGCTCACAAGCCTCTCTCATCGACATCCAAATGTTTCCATTTTTCGCTATGTAACATTTGGTTGCTAAACTGTTATCCACGATGTTGTTGAAATGCAAAATAAAAATATTTAGACATAAAAAAACTATTATCCATGATCTAAACAAGTCTTTGTACTTCACTTGTGTTCAAATTATCTACGTAAATCATCCTTCAGAAGTGCAAAAATGTTTATTTTGGTGCTGCACGCTGATTTTACAGTGGACCTTTTAAAACTAAGCAGTGAAACTTTTATGTTTGGTTGACTGCAATTTAATTTGATTAACGGCTGAAATGTCAAGTTAGTAATGCTGAAATTTGTACGTGTGCATGTGAGGCGCCTGCGTGATCAGTTACATTTATTAAAGTTAAGATATAACAAATAAAATGCATTAAGAGTGTCACAAAAATTAAAGTCTTTTGTTAATCTGTTAATTATTTAAGAGAAATATATTTTGTGTATGCTAGCCCTATTTATTTTATTGCTTTTTTCATTTCTGTTTTTCTCCGTTCACTGAAGTGCAGCAGGTGGGTGATGTGATATTTATGCTGCTATTTGCGCATATAAAAAAAAGGCTTCGTTTGTCGGCCAGGGAAATAATCTAAATGAATACAATGCTGTCATTATACAATTCTCCGAAATCCTCTATGCTGCACGTAAATTCAGGCTAACTCAAAAACATGCATACACAAGCTCAGACCTGACGTGAGATTTGATCGTAGCCACGGCTCATGTCCATATTAATAGATTCCAAACTTTGCGTAGAAACAACCGTACGCCCAATTTTCTGTTGTACGTTCATTTCATAAATGAGGCCCAGAGGGAATACGTGCCAATAACATAATATCATATCTTAAATTAGAGGTGCTCAAACTCGGCCCTGGATGGCCAGTGTCCTGCAGAGTTTAGCTCCAACTCCAATTAGACACACCTGAACCAGCTAATTAAGCCCTTACTAGACTTAGTAGAAACTTCCTGGCAGGTGTGTTGATCTCAACTGTGCAGGACCCTGGCCCTCCAGGACTGAGTTTGGGCACCCCTGTCTTAAATATTTAATTGATTTGTCAAGAAATATACCTCCAAATGAAATGCAACAAACCAATAGATGCTTTACAGTGTTAAAGTCTGAAATTGTTATACTGCATCAAGTGCTGTAAGTCTTGGTAGCATCGGCAGTTTCTGTGTATGACTAAACAAACCTTGGTAAGCAACAGTAAAGTTAGAGATGGCCTGTAAGCTGCTGTTGAACTGGTAGCAAGCGCCGATCAGATACGAGTTTCCATCACACTCAGGAGAAAAATATGGACCGCAGCTCTGAGAAAGAGACGGACACAATCTGAGACTTCAGGAGCTTCAGCAAATCACAAAATCAGCTGAAACAAGTGTTAGAAAATAAACATCACATGTAGACATGGCAGTATTCGGTAATGTGACATATCATGATAATATGTACAATATTGTTACCATAGGCGCCTAAAAATACAGTAAATAATTCTTTATTACAAATTATTCAGTTTTTTTTAACACATTTTAAGAATACTTTTCCTATCATCTGGTTAAAATGCACAACACTGCTGTATGCTGCATCACAGACGCATGATGTAAACAAGCTCAACATGATGGGAAGTTCATAGCGGAACCAGTGTAAGAGATGCGCTAAATGAAAATCCATATCTGCTTGTTAAGTCTGACGTTGCACGTCACCGCTTCTGGCTCCAAACGCTCTAACAGATGCCTCGAGAAAACAAACGGTGCCTATATACACTCACAATGTGTATATATAATACTATCAAAAAATTATAATCCCAGCCTAAATGTGTAATATGAAAAACAGTGCTCATAAATGGCTGTTGAGACAGTATTCTCAAGTGAAACGAGTTGAGGCTTAGACCCAGAAACAGCATTTGTTAAGTCATGACTTAACAAGCAGATTCACTCTGACAACAGATGGCACTGACGGAATGGCAGAAATCTAGTCATTACCCTGGTAAAGCCGGGCTCACACTACAGGATTTTTAGCCCGATTTTCCCCTCCCGAGAATTGGAGCAAAAATGTTCGAGCACCTCGATCGGTCCCAATGTTCAGTGCAGATTATCTGTTAATGTGAGACGTTCACAGATCGAATCTTGCACCTCCCGATCTGCTCTCACACAAATTGGGGCTGCCCCGATCATATCAAACATGTTTGATATTCAGGATTTTAAATCAGGATGATCACGGCTATCAGTACTTTCACAACAGCCAATGCACGACCGCAAAACAGCTGCTGTACGTCCATTGGATAGTGGAGATGGAGGAAACTGCTTCTTATGTTTTTGTAGTAACATTGTCTGTATAATATGTTGAAAACATACCACAACCACATGGAGCAATGAAAGCTCTGAAGTGAAATTGTCTCAGTTTTGAACGTACCAGGTGAGTGCATAAAGCTGCTAGCACGCTAACTAACATTTGTAAACATTAGTTGCTGAAATGACAATCAGTTGCATAAGATCATGTGAGGTGCTCCCTTTTTAAGGGATTTAAGGGAAGATAATTTACAAAGATTTTCCTTATGTGTGCCCTGCAACCGGATTTCATAATCAGTCAGGATTTTAAAAATCCTGTAGTGTAAGCCCAGCTTTACCCTGTGAAAAAAATCAGCTGCACTACTTTCTGTTTCTGAACAGGATTTAAATGATTTAAACAGCCATTCAGATATTTGTGCTCGCTGCGGTGTTCATCACAGCGTTAAACATGTAAATACTTAGACTTAATAAGCTGTTTATTTTCTGTTAATATGCACTACAACATGCCCTAGATTTATTATTATTTGAAAATGTTTTGATTCTTTAATGTGTAGCTTTATATTAAAGCGCCATGTAACAGCACGCCAGCAGAGGGAGCCCTTGCCCAAGAACTGTCTGTTACCGCTCCCTCTGCTTCTTCTATGGTTGCTCCCTGTTATATAAAGAGGGCCATGCCAAACAGGCATTGGTGAAGTATTGCTTTGCCGTAGCGGACTCTACCAAGCGGTTTCCCTGTTTCATTGCATTGTCATAATTTTGCCTTGATTCATAGCCTTGTTTCATTTGATACTTTAGACTGCTCTCTGATATTTTGATCTTCTTGCCTGTTTTTGGATTACGCTTTTGTCTTGCCCAGGTTATCACTGTTTGTTTGGAGATCGACCCTGCAGGTTTTGACCACGTTGTGTTCCAATAAAGCTTGCACTTGGATCTATCCACGCTATCTATTGAGTCCTGTTACACTCTAATTATTAACATTATAGTTCAATAATTAGTTAACATAAACTGGCAATAAAAAATTCTTCTGAACGTTCATTAATCTTAAACTGCTTTTCCATCAAAATTACCAGAAACAATTTGCCCCAGAAACACTTTATTTCCCCAGACCTGCTGCTGTTTTCCATCATGGTCTAAAGTACTGTAAAGATTAGGCAAATACTCTGATGACCTAGGACTGCGAACAACTTTTGGACTTCGCAAGTTCGACTCGGGAGTGTGAGTTCCCGGCAACGGGATGACGCAAGTCTGGTAATTCTGCAAACACAGGACACAGCATTTTCACCCCTTGTCCCACACTCCAGTACCTGGAGATTTGGTTCACCCTACATCGCTGTTTTACCTTTTTTGTTAAGGGTATTTTATCTTTTTTGCATGTTTACTTTGCAAAGACTGGGTCGGTGCATCTGCAGCGACGTAGGATGATTTTGAAATGGTTTTTGAAGTTGAGGGAGAACATGAGATGGGAGTTTTTCGACATGCCCTAACTGTCTTGAACCAGAATACACAGAGTTCAGAGACAAGAGCAAGACAAGATGAGTGTTTGAGGTTAAAAAGTATTAAATTGTACTATTTTTTTTTTAATGAAAATAACCAATCGTTTTGCTGGACAAGACCCTTACAGTCACAGCAGCAGACGACACAGCAGCCGACATGCCGATGAACCGGACGCTCTCTGAACCTGTCAAACACCAGCACAGGGATTAAAGCAAAAAAAATCTTCTGACTGAAAATTTTTCCTTCAAAAAATCTTTGCCAAACACCATTCCACAGCCATCCCTGTCACACACCCACTTTATAAGCAGTTTTTTTCCCTTCGTATAGTGCATGTCCTCCTAATCAAAATAATGTAAAAGCATTTTCTGATCAATAATAAAAAATTCTGATAAAAAATTAGCCTTGAGCTGATAATTGACTCATTAACATGATTTACAGTGGCAGTTTCTTTTTACCTTTAATGGCATTTTTAAAATTGTATTAAATGTCATTATCTGTCAAATAAAAAAAAAGTATTTATCATATTTTAATTTTTAAAATTTCTAATTAAAACAATATAATAGCAGAATAAGACAAACGAATTACCAATCATATAAAATTAGTATTAATAAAAAATAATTTGTACTACAGAGGTGGCACAAAGGAACACAAAAGTGGCTTGTAGGTGCAATTTCAGACATTTAATGAGGCTCAGAGGTGGCATAAGTGCAAATAAATTCATGTTGAGATAAATGTTTTAAATATACATTTTAAATATAGAAATATTGCGTTTTAAATAACTAAGCATACGTTACAATGACACTAAATTCGCCAGCAGGTGGCAGTAAGACAAATGATTCGTTTGAACGGCTGATTCATTCGGGAATGAAGCAAGTGACTGTCTTTATGAATGGATAATCATGAACTGAAGATTCGTTTAAAACGCGCTTTCATTCATGAATGAAACACCGCTGTTTTGCTTTTAGAGATGCGCAGCGGCTTTGTTACTTAGAAATATTTTCATTTTAAAAAATAGAGTAAAATCAGGCAATAGAGATATAGTCAGACAACGTAAGTCATTTTATATTTTCTTGTTATTGAACTGTTGTAATAAATCAATTTTACATTTGCTTACTCCCTTAACAATTGTTTAAATCTGTCACTCTCCTTTTCACGTTCTGTGGGCGCACAGACAATAATCTCTAAGAGAGCGCGCAAATGAGTCTCTCTTTCACATTTAATAAGCAGGACTGAAAAGCACGTGCAAATGATAGATTCCAATGTGTATTAATACCCGCCCCGAAATTCTAATTCTGCTCTGTGTTCTCTGCTAAATAACTAAATGTGAATGATGCCAGTGACGTCACTATGTTGTCATTGAGAAGCTGCATCCGCGGCCGAGATGATTTTTGGTTTGCCGTCAGAACAACAACAACAATGTATATACGTACGTATACGTTTATATATACGTTTCTTTTCCCCTCATGTTCTCTAATTGACGGAAATCCGTCATAGACTTGTTGCAGGTAACGGAAATCCGTCGTAGCGACGGAGAACTTTAATCCCTGCGCATATAGGAATCGATAGGCGGAATCAAACTTTTAATTTTACAAGAAGTATATGAGTCCTGACCTTAAGTATCCGATTCTGGAATCGGAATCGATTTTCGATACCCAACCGTAGTCATGATTCAGAACTCCAGATGGTAAGTGAAATGACATCTGTGTTTTGTTGGCAATCGGTGTGAGTGCTCGTCAATCTTTAACTTTGCCCACGGTGTGCCTCCAGGAGCTCGGCTGTTTTCAGAGAGAATTGTAAAGCTCTATCTTTTTTTTGTAGATATGATAAAACTAAAGACTTTTTGGAGAAATAAAAGATGCAGTACTGCTCTATATGTACTCAAAATTAACATGAGATTGGGTAAAACTCTGTGTTACTCCCCCTTTAACTTCTGTTCTGTGTTTGTTTATCGGTCCAGCTAGTGACTAGTAATATGGTGCCAACTACAATCACAGATAAAGTTAAAAGAGAAGTCCACTTCCAGAACAAAAATTTACTGATAAATGTATTCACCCCCTCGTCATCCAAAATGTTCATGTATTTTTTTCTTCAGTCGTAAAGAAATTATGTTTTTTGAGGCAAACATTTCAGGATTTTTCTCCATATAATGGACTGCTATGGTGCCCCGATTTTGAACTTCCAAAATGCAGTTAAAATGGGTCTTCAAACAATGCCAAATGTGGTTGTAAACGATCCCAAGTGAAGAAGGGTCTTATCTAGCAAAGCGATCAGTTATTTTCATTTAAAAAATACAATTTAAACTTTTTAATCTCAAGCGCTTGTCTTGTCTTGCTCTCCCTGAACTCTGTGTATTATGGTTCAAGACAGGGTATGTCAAAAAACTCGTATTTTCTCTCTCAACTTCAAAAATCATTTCAAAATCATCCTACATCACTGCAGAAGCACCAACCCAGTCTTTGCAAAGTGAATATGCAAAGAAGCTCAAACACCCTCAACAACAAAGGTAAAACAGTGATATAGGATGATTTTGAAGTTGAGGGAGAACATGAGATGGGAATTTTGAGACATACTCTAACTGTCATGAACTGGAAAAAAAAGTTCAGGCAGAGTAAGACAACATGAGCGTTTGACATTAAAAAGTATATAAATTGAATTAGTTATTATGAAAATAACCGATTGTTTCATTAGATAAGACCCTAAAGACATGAACATCTTGGATGACAAGGGGGCGAGTACATTATCTGTCAATATTTGTTCTGGAAGTGGACTTCTCCTTTAAGGTGATGAGTAGACTGAAATTGGGCTCAGGTTGTTGTGCTGTGGGATGCAACCCAGTGTTTACCATACATTGATTTATATGTGGTGGTCCGCCACAATATCAAAACTGACCACCATAT
This sequence comes from Labeo rohita, assembly GCF_022985175.1. Taxonomy (NCBI): domain Eukaryota; kingdom Metazoa; phylum Chordata; class Actinopteri; order Cypriniformes; family Cyprinidae; genus Labeo; species Labeo rohita. Next base: position 249,456 of record NW_026129524.1, on the reverse strand, counting down.
ATAGATTTTCCAAAAGTCTTTGACTTTGAAATGTGTGGTGTTCATGTTTATTCAACAAAGCCAAAACGTGGCATGGGTGTTTTTCAGCTGTCTTCAGAAAACTTTTGATGTCATTTTCATTTCATCTGGCCTCTAATGCCTGATAAAGCAGTGTTTCTAAATACAGCCACATTACCTGGGAAACATTATTTCTGCTGCTCCACAACACCTCCTGCTGGCAGAGAATGAATCTGCATTTTAAATCAGCCCATCTGCTGTTTTCGTTCAGACCAATGCAAAAATTGATTGAAAATTGATGTTTTTATGCAGCAAACACAGAAAGTTGTAAATGTGAACCAGTATATATACACACACACACACACATTACCCCCCAGAGGAAGGGCCACCTAAATTGTGAAACCAGTAAAACAGACCTTCCCGAAAACTCCCCTGCAGATTCACAAATGTTTCGTAAACGTCTGATTTGATATTTAAATGTGTAGGTTAATGAATTCCATTTATTCTTAAATAGGGCTGTGGTGCACGCTCATTCACAATTTACACAATCCCCGCCTATGAATTACAGCTAGGCAAATTTCATGTCTAGGAACGTAGTGGAATATTCTGGTGTACTTTCTCAGGTTTGGCTCCAGTATATTGCATAATTGCAAAAAAGACTAATAGGCCACATGCCTAACAATAAATATTCAATAACGTGTCCACCAAGAAGTTTTTAGCCAGTTGAAAAAAATGTCAGGCGCTCCTATTAAAATGAATAGCTGGAGGTGCTTGAAAACGCCTTGTTTTTCCAGCTGAGATGCATTAGTTGCTATAATTTGGAATAGGCTATGCACGGTGGCAATGTATTACTAGTGTCTCATTTTATTTTTTTTTTAAAGATTTGTTTTTATTAACATAATTACTTACAAGATGTAAATAGACTGTACAAAGTATCTACAGTTTGTTACATTACTTACATCCTAAGTACAAAGAATTAACATTTTCAAATTTTGAACATCAGAAAAAAAAAATAAATAAAAATAAATAAATAAATAAATAAAATCAGTACTAAACAAAAACAAATATTACACAAAACATTTCCCATCCCACCCCCCACCCTCTTCCCTTGTATGGTTGTCAGTTTCTTTTCATTTATATATCTAAGTAGTCTATACAGTTTATACATATATCCATCTGTATACTCACATACTTAACACTTTCAGACCCTGCGTCCATTGAAATGGACATCACATGATTTTTTGTTTAAACCAATAAAATGTTATGTTTTTAAAATATGAGCAATGCCTGGTCACTGATTGGTCCCTGATCAACCAATTACAATGAAGATCTGACTCCTAACTTATTCTGATTGAGCTACAGACATCACAAAAGAGAGACATGTTAACCAACTAGGCAAGAAGAGGAGGAACCTCATATTTTACCTTTTATATGCAGAATTCTGTTAATGGTAGACTCATCAACTTGCACCGGTTATAAAATTAAGACTCTAAAATGATAATATTTAAAGTAATTTTGAAGATCTGTCAGAGTTGCAGAACACAGGATTTTTTTAAAATTTACTGTCCATCGCAATGGACATCAGGTCTTAGCAGAACCTCATGAATTAGTTGTATAACAGATTGAGAAATTTGTGCAAGCATTTCAAAGCTAAATACAGAAGTACAAATTCAAGTGTCAATGTTTTATGAACATTGATGTTAATTAATGCAATTAATATTAATATGATTTCATTTGTCTTCAGATTGACTATAATATGTAGGTCAATTTTTCATTGGTTTCATTGAGAAACAGCCATAGTGGATGAGATCAGTGAATACACAGCAACACACACACTCACACCCCCTCCACACACACCGATGGCTTGATGCTATAATGCACACAATCATATATTTATCAAAACAATCAGCAACTACACATAAACCCATACATATACACACAAAGACATTTATACATATACTCAGATTCACCCACTTCAACCAAAAAACAAGTTTTTTGAGACTTCATATCATCTTACCTTTTTTTTCCACATTCTTATGGCATTGTTCATTCTTACAATATGTATTCTGTTCAAAATCTTAAACACTAGTTCAACTATAGTGCACAAACTCTACTTATTATGTATGGTTAAAATATGTAGATTTTTTTTTTATTCAGACCTGGCGTCCATTGTAGTGGACATGAGAAAAATCTAATAAAAAATGATTTTGCACAAATCTTTTTTTTTTGGACTCATTTATATGTTGGAGAAGAGCAAATATCAAGAGGACAATATTTTTTTTGTCCAGTGAAAAAAATTCAGGTCTGAAAGGGTTAAATCTACACATTATTCACAATAAATGCATCAAGTTATAAGGAAGTTATACAAGATAGATCTGCAGAGGGCTAATTTGAAGTCGATCCAGGAGGGCTCATACTAACATGGACAGTCAAGTCTAGAGAAGGCAAAATGTCCATGAAAGGGCCCCAGATTTCTCTAAAGGCTGCATGTTTCCCTCTCACATTATACAATATTTTTTCGGGTGTGCAGTAAGATACAAGCTCATTAATCCAATGTTTTACTAGCGGAGAATTTTCAGATTTCCAATTGATCAGAATAAATTTTTTAACTGCTGTGCTCGCCAGTAAGATAAAGTATTTTTTGTAGTAGTTCACATTAATAGAGCTTGTATCCCCCAGGATCCATAGTTTTGGGTCCTTTTCAATTTGACTTCCTATTACCCTTGATGTTAAGTCAATGGCACGTTTCCATAATTCTTCTATCATTGGGCAACTCCATAGCATGTGTATAAGATCACCATCAATCATTTTACATCTCTGACATTTGGAAGAAATGTTGCTGTCAATTTTATGTAACCTGTAAGGAGTGTAGTATGTCCTATGGAATATATTAAATTGAATTTGCCTGTGTTTTGTGGAGGTTAGTACAGTCTGTGCTTGTTCCAATAGATGACACCAATCTGCCTCCTCATAAGTACAGTCTAGGTCTTTCTCCCATTTCCCTTTTGTAGATGTTTTATCATAAATCGGTAACTTTCCATTGATGATACCATATATAGAAGATATTATTCCTTTTGTTGATCTGTGTAAATTATTACATAGGTGGAATTCAAGAGGAGTTTCTTTCGGGATATATGGGAATGTTTCTTTGGATTTCTCCTTAACCCAGTCTCTAATTTGTAGGAATTTGAAGAAACTTTCTTTGGGAAGGTTGAATTTTTCATTTAGTTGTTGGAAGTTAGCAAGAGTATCATCAATGTATAAGTCAGCCACTGTGTGGATCTCTCTTTCCTTCCACCCCCGCAACACTGAGTCAGCTAGATGGTGTGAGAGGTTGGGATTACCCCACAAAGGTGTTCTTCTAAGAAAAGAAATATTTGTGTCGAGAAGTGAATGAGATTCTTGCCAAGCAGCAAATGTATTCAATATTATTAAGTTATTTGTGAGTGCAGTTAAACATTTTTTTGTGCCTATGAATGGAATATCCTTTAAAGCCATAGACTTCATCTCATGTTGTTCTATTGGGACCCACCTAACTTCACTGTTCTCTGCATGCAGCCAGATCCAAATCGATCTGTACTGAGAAGCAAGGTAATAATTCCTAAAATTTGGTAAGTTGAGTCCTCCCCTTGAATATGGAGCCTGTAGAGAGATGAGTTTGACCCTGGGGTTTTTTCTTTGCCATATAAAAGGAGTTAAAAGTTTGTTAAGTTCTTTGAAAAAACTTTTGGGAACATTAATCGGAAGACATTGAAATAAGTACATAAACTTGGGTAATATGCTCATTTTAATAGTATTAATTCTTCCTATGAGAGACAGAGGAAGATCAATCCATCTTTGAAGGTTAAGTTTAGTTTGTTCCAATAGCTTTATATAGTTATGTTTAAATATATGCTCATTTGATTTACCAATTTGTATACCCAAATATTTGAAACCAATGCTGCACCATTTTAATGGGCCAGTGAGTGCTCTAATATTATTGTCCTGTATATTCAGTGGTAAAATCTCACTTTTACCGTAATTTAATGTATATCCTGAGACTGCACTATATTCTTTGAGGCATTTCAACAGAGGAAGGACCGATGCTTGTGGATCAGTTATATATAATAAGAGATCATCTGCATACAGAGAAAGTTTATGTTCATTTGTGCCAAATTTAATTCCTGCTATGGCGGTGTTAGAGCGTATGGCGATGGCTAATGGTTCGATAGCGAGTGCAAAGAGCAGGGGGGAGCTTGGACAGCCTTGCCTGCACCCTCTGGATAGTGAGAAAGTGTTAGACAGAATGTCATTTGTTAAAATATTGGCTTTGGGGGCATTAAAAAGTGTTTTAACGTATTGAGTAAATTTCTCTCCAAAGCCCATAGCCTCTAGAGTCCGAAATAAAAAGCTTGGTTCAATCCTGTCAAATGCTTTGTTTGCATCCATAGACATTATTAGCATAGGATTTTGATTTTTTTGAGCAGTGTTCAGTATGTGTAGCAGTCGCCGCACATTGTCTGCTCCGTATCTGTTTTTAATGAAGCCTGTTTGGTCAGCATGAATTATCCTTGGAATAACATCTTCCAGTCTTAGAGCAATTAATTTAGATAATATCTTATAATCAGCATTTAAGAGGCTGAGGGGTCTGTATGAGTCACATTTCTGTTTGTCCTTGCCCGGTTTTGGAAGCAGTGTAATTGTAGTGTCTCATTTTAAAGAATTTTACTTAATATAAAAAAACAGTAAGCAGTAATATTTACTACTTCATTGTTGTAGGCAGTCATTGTACAAGTAGGATGTTTGGTCGGTATTTGTCCCGCCCGTCCTCTATTTACTGCTGGGTAAATAGTGACAGTGACGAGTGCTGTGTTTTACAGTCAATACAGCTACAACAACAACAACAACAACAACAACAACAACAACAACAACAACAACAACAACAAAAAACATCCAAAAGAGGGTAAGGGCAAATGAACTTGTAATTATTATGGCAGTGCATCAAAATTCAGTGTCATCAGTTTGGTGCATAAATTGTCTTTTAATGCTGCTTTTCAGCAGAATCTGAACTGTCTGCACAGCTGTGTTTCTATAATTAAGTATGCCATTTTTTACTCTTTATTCTGTATAAAGCTGCTTTGACACAATCTGTATTGTATAATGTTCTATACAAATAAAGGTGACTTGACTTGAACATGTTAAGCATTCGTTTCAAAACTGTAGTGTACTTGGGCTTTAAATGGCTCCTGTCCTCAGGGTGGTTTGTATTGGTTATTTACAACTTTGAAGGGGTGGATTTCCAATACCCAACTCTTCTATTATACAGTGAATATGTTTTCATAGTTTTATTAAAACTAATGTATCTAATCTGTTTTTTTTAGTGTTACAGGCAATGTCTGCATTTCATGTCTGAGAGGTGACTAAGGGTCTAATCTGTGTCAGGAATGCAGTAACTGTTTTTTCATTCTAGTGTTTAACTCACTGTAGATTGAATTTTGTTTTTCTTCATTTTATTATGTGGTTCTCATGACAGCCACACGAGACATGTAAGGACCACCACACCACACGTATCCACTAGCCACATTGTTATGTATACTTAACATTCGTAATTCTTTTTAGGGTTTAAAGCACCATTAGTTACAATATGTTAAACTATGATAGTGAATTGTGTGTAGAAGTTTGCATCAGTGCTCTATGTGAATGTGTTGTTGTGCTCCAATGATGTGCTGCAGCTCAACCTTGAAGGGGAAAAATATAAGCTTTTAAGATGTTTTATCTAATGGCGTATATATGATGTAGTTTTTGCAGAGGTTGTTCAGGAATATGATAGGCATTTGACTACGCTCTCAGAATATTCTCCAGGAGAATCAGCAGCTACCCAGATAAGAAGTGCCCTCACAAAATTTGTGGACTCACCTGTGACCCTTACGATAGTTGCTTCCGAATGGAACTTAGTTTCTCTGTTTTTTAAGAAAAGAACACCATGCATGGAAGTTGCTAGAATAACTGTACTGTTAACCTAGGGATGGGTGATATGGGCAAAAAAAAAAACCCACAATAAAATGTCATATCGGTCAATAACGCTAATTATCATGATACATTTTAATTCTTTATTTCTTTCAAATTTAAAGCAGATTTTTGCTGTTAAGTGAAAGATGTAAAAACTAGACCATTAATTGTGGTTTTAAACTACTCTTCATGGTCAGAACATGACAAGAACTTTTTGAATTCTTTACACTTTTACAAAATAAATTATTTTTTTAGTTTCTGCATGTTCTAATAAATAATATTGATTCAAATCATGAAACAGGTTTGTGTTGCCTGACTTTGATGACGCATTTTCAGCACAGATGCACAGTGCTGGCTGCATTATTAATAATATTACCTTTGTATTTCCTTATCTCTTTTGTCTCATGTGAAATACACATTTGACTGTAGCTTGACTTGACAGTAGTAAAAGTTTAAGTTAGGATGGAGATGTAAATTTATATTCATTATCAAAAACAGTAAACTGTAAAAAAAAAAATGAAACAACCTAATTTTTATATTGTGAAATTTAATTATTGTGACTAAGGATGTCACAATACTCAATATAATATGGAACAGTTCGGTCCGACATCCACGGTTCAATACACGCTTGTGAATTACAGTTTTTCGGTTTTGGATTTAAATAATTTCCTTCTTTTATTGCTCTTGAAATTTGCTGTGTGTGCTCATGATTTCACATGCTGAGATGAGGAAATGCTTCCGCATTTATATTTGCAGCACTTGCTGAGCTTCTTCTCTTCTAATGAAATGCAATGATAAGCCTTTCTAAACTTGTCCAAAAAAAAGAACATTATAACTTATTTTTACTTCACAGCATCAGTTGAGTGTTTGAAATAATGTCCTTTTGTGATCTGATGTGGCTTCTTATCATAGAGTAAGGCAGACAATATTATCTATACCTTATGTCGATTTGCAATGGCTTACAAATACACTTAATCATTATGAAAATACCCGAGATGGCTTGAAGAACACAGATAAAACACACAAGTGTTTATTGTCCTTATACTTCATCATTCAAAATGTTTAACGTTATATCATGTTTTTATTCAGTTACAGTAATAGCGATGCCTTTATCCATGTTAGAGATTTCCTGGCTGGAACGTCATCAGTGTTATCTCTATGATGCATGTGGCAATTTTCTGCATATGTGGATTTTCTGCACAAGGGTGCCCTCTGGTGTCCAGTATGAATGAAACCCGTCCTATTTTGTGTAAAAATCTGAAAAATAATACCTATTAAGCAGACAATAATAATCCACACTTTAGCTTTCACCTGTTTATCAGCGCTGTTTCATCTGGATGTAAACAGAGTCTTTTGTTGTCTTTTTGTTGTCTTTGCTGTCTTAAAGATTATTTAAGAGCTTCACACTGGATTAGTGCTGTTTAATCCTTGCGTGACCGAGACTCGTCAGCAAGTAAACACATCTGCTCTAGCGAACTTGTGCTATGCTTCCGTTTGAACGTTTAGGAGAGCAGAAAAATGGTCCGCTTGTGGCGCAGTTCAAATGAGTAGCGCTGTTACGTTGAACAATAATTGTTGTTATCGTTTTATCACCCAGCCCCACGTTAACCTACCAAAACCTGTAGAAATTATAGCAAATGATCATCCATATGACTATAAGTACTAATTTTTTGGGTTAAACGTGGGCAGAGACATTTATGATTGAGTGAAGCACAGCAAAATCATACTTCAGGAGCGTGTTCAGGGTTTATGCCACACGTCGCATCGCCCAGGTAGAGGTAGACGACTCCTTCATTCTCCAGCGTTGCCCCGACCGCCACATCTGACAGACTGTCTCCATTCAGGTCCTTCAGTGAGGACACAGATGCAGCAAATCTGCCTGTGGTTGATTCGCTCACATTCAGGGTTTTCTGAAAATGCTACAGAGAGAGAAAGTGAACAGAATCTTCATTCATCAGCACATGACCAGCTACAATTTCCATGACTGTCACATCATAGGAACCAATTACAACAGCAATCCCAATGGAGTAACATAATGATGATGACTAGCAGCCTTCCAGTTACAGTTACCTGTGTTCATGAAGAACGTCACATTAATAGTAGTGAATCTGTGCGTACCTGCTCTGATAAAGCGTAGACATACAGCCTCCCATCAGCCCTCGGCTGAGACTGGTAAAATAATGGAGCACCAACGAGAAGGAAATCTGAGTCTCCATCAGAGTCCACATCCAACAGACTCAGAGACGCTCCAAAATATGAGCCAACCTGATGACAGAAATGAAAAAAATGAATGGCACTGCATTGTAACATGCTTTTATAGCCTGATGTTCACGGATGAAATACGAAAACAACATGTTTTGCTTCACAAACACAGGGTCACACAATACTAACTAGAAATGAGTTAGGTCTCTGTGAAATTATTTTGCTCCTTGTCTGTGTTAGATATGGCATTGCAGAGTCCATATTGTAAGTGAAATTTAGTTTTTTTGTGAAATACTAAAACTCATGAGAGTGCATGTGGTTTGAAAGGGTCTGGTGATGTTATTGGTGAACCAGAGGTTTGGGAGTCCCTGGTCTCACCGATAGAGCATGCTAGTATTGTGTCTGAGGGTTTTTTCACTGACTTGCTCTCCACTGATGTGCCCCGTCACTGTCCATGTGCTTTCTTTCTTGGTGAAGAGAGTCACCAGACCTGTGCGTTCGGCCCGTGGTGCCCCAGAAAACAGAAGAGCGACGCCGTGTCTCATTCCCAGCACAGAAGAGTAACCTGAACATCATCAGCATCATTAAAACACGCACAAACTCTTCACATCACACAAGGAACAAACAAAAGCTCCAACATACCCATGTACGAGTCTCTACTGACAGCTGGATCGATGATCTGTGTCTCTTTAGATCCTGATCCTGTCACTTCATACAAAGATCCACGCCAGTCGTTTGATCCAACTGAACCCACAATCACAGAGTCCTGAAACAAAAGCCAGTGGTTTCAGTCTCAGAATTGACAAATTACACTCAATAATGGAGAGTGATCAAGACCACTCTTCCCATCAGCTGAGAACTAGTCCCTGGATCTTTCAACTAAACAAGGTCCGTGACACTCAATCTTTGAAAGTTGTTTTTGATGTTTAGCAGCAAATAAACCAGATCAGTGGTGCTCTGGCTTTATTTCAGGACCCAGATTTTACATCAAGTAGTGACCCAGCATTGATTATTAGATTGTGTCTTAAACAAAAATGTCTCCGTCACAGTATCGAAATCATTCCAGTGCACTGAAACGTTTACTCCATTTACATCCCCACAATGCACTAGAGAGCATCACTGCCTATTTGCTAGTTGACATGAGATTTTTTCTTTCTTCAGTCATAAAGAATTCACTTTTTCTGAGGAAAACATTTCTGCATTTTTCTCCATATAATGGACTGATATGGTGCCCCGATTTTGAACTTCCAAAATGCAGTTTAAATACAGCTTCAAACGATCCCAAATGAGGTTGTAAACAATCCCTGCCGAGGAAGAAGGGTCTTACCTAGCGAAACGACCGGTCATTTTTATTAACCCTTTCACACGTGAGTTTAAAATATTCTAGCTGAGCCCCCAGAGTGAGTTTTTTTTTAGGCGACCGTTATTTATAACGTATAGCCTTATTGTTTCCATGGCGACGCATCGTGTTTGTCACGTGGCACAACGCAGCCACAATAGCGCTGTATGACACATGTATCACTTTTATATAGTTTTTCCCTTTTTATTATTAATATTCGCAAACATGCTCACTGTATTATGAAATATCTGATATTCCGATTCTGAAATATGTGCAAGTAAATGTATTTGGAGGTTTAACCACTTTATAATGAGCGTGTTAGTTGATCTATGCCGAGTGATGGGCGCCGCCATGTTAGTTAGCGCTAAATCCAAGCTGTGGGATTTACAAAACGCAAATTCATCCTCTCCTCCCAAAAAAAAATAAAAGTAAGTCTCTGGTGAGCTTGGAGAAGAGCAGAGTAAACTTTATAGTTACCTACACAATGTGTATATGATATCAATAAAACATGTCGTCAGATAACATTTGTAAGGATCATTATTGCCGCTTCCATAGACATCGGCGTGTATTTTGCTAACTATAAATGCATCGTTTTACTAGGATGTATATGTATGTAAATGTCTGGAACCTAAAATAAGCATTATATGGTTGAAAACACTGAATAGTTGCGATAATGTGACAAGCGCTCAGCGTGTCCGATCTGGCTCAGCACCAGCCAAAGCGCCAAAGCAGATTTGAATTCAGCAGTTGATCACGTGACGCGCTGAACGTTCAAATCACACCGGTGTGATCATACGCTCCAGGGACCAGCCAAGAATGATCACACTTGTGTGATCGTACGTGTGAAAGGGTTAAAAAAATACAATTCAAACCTTTTCAACCTCAAACGCTCGTCTTGCCTTGCTCTCAATGAACTCTATGTATTCTGACTCAAGACAATTAGGATATGTCGAAAAACTCCAATCGTATTTTCTCCCTCAACTTAAAAAATAATTTCAAAACCATCCTACAGTTCCGACCCAGTCTTTGCAAAGTGAACAGGCAATGAAGATCAAACACCCTTAACAAAAAAGGTAAAACAGAGATATAGGATGATTTCAAAGTTGAGATAGAACAGGAGATGGGAGTTTTGAGACATACCCTAACTGTCATGAACCGGAACAAAAAGAGTCCAGGCAGAGTAAGGCAAGACGAGCGTTAGGAATTAAGAAGTATATAAACTGTATTATTTTTACTAAAATAACTGATCATTTTGCTAGATAAGACCCTTCATTACAACCGCATTTGGGAACGTTTGAAGATGCATTTAAACTGCATTTTGGAAGTTCAAAATCGGGGCACCATATCAGTCCATTATATGGAGAAAAATCTTGAAATGTTTTCCTCAAAAAACAATTTCTTTTTGACTGAAAAAAGAAAGACATGAACATCTTGGATGACAAGGGGGTGAGTACATTATTTGTAAATTGTTGTTCTGGAAGTGGACTCTCCTTTAAAGGGGTCATCGGATGCCCATTTTCCACAAGTTTATATGATTCTTTAGGGTCTTAATGAATAGTCTATTTTAACTTTGGTTAAAAATTCTTAATGGTTGTATAAAACAACATCCTTTTTACCTTGCCAAAATCAGCTCTGCAAAAATCATCCTATTCTGGTCTAGGTTGCTTTAAATGCAAATGAGCTCTGCTCGCCCCGCCCCTCTCTTTTCTCTGTGGAGTGATGAGCTTGTTTACTTTAGCTGCTAAGCTTGCTAACTAGCACATTATTAGGACAGGCAATCGCAAAGATTCATTAAAAAAAACCTTATACTCACCTCTGCTGTAAGTGAAGCTGGATCATGAATGATTTGTGTGAACATAGACGGATATATTTAGATCGGCAGGTGCATTCCATTCACAAACAAACGTAATCTACTGCATCTTCAGCGGTTCAGGTGTCGGGAGTAAATGACGACCACTGTGTTCATTATTACATCCACCAACACAACACCTCAAACGCTCAATTCTTGTCTAACTAACATCCCTGCTCCGGCATCAAAACAATGGAGGTTGGACTGTTACAACTGATCTGAGATAAGATGCTCATGTCAATCAACTATTGTGGGAGCGGCCTCTGTCTGTGTGACGGCACACTGACAGGCATCTGAGAATGGCTAAATTTGAAAAAGGGAATATTATTTTTACAGATTAATTAAAAACCACTGCATGGATTTTTATCATTATAGGGTGGATTTGTACATACACTGCCAACACACATTAATGTTCAAACAACATGTAAAAGTGAAGTTAGCATCCGAGGACCCCTTTAAGAAGACTTTGAATATAGCACACAAATCACACAAACTACTTTTATGGAATTACATGAACTATTCCTTAAGAAAAATAATAATTTATTACTTTATACATGACAATTCTCTAACCTCCTGGTGGATGACACTGAATCCACTCTGTGATAACTCTCTCTGTACATTTCTGCCGTGTGCTTCCTTTGACCCTGAAACACAAAAGGAAAAGGAAAACTCTTACTGTATACTTCATTAGCTGCTTCTATTTTCAAGCGTCCATTTCCTTACATTTGCATTTTACCTTTAATGTTGTTGATCTTTTTTTGCAGGTTGTCAGTAAGTCCCTGGAGTCCACTGTACTGTTGAATGGAGAAGGTGTTGTACTGTTTTGGTTCTGATGCCAGCTGAATGACTGTGGATAAACTAACCCTTCCCACCTGAAAAACAGTGTGTATTGTGTAATGTCTTCACGACTAGTGACACCAAATCACTAAAGTGTCTAAACATTCAAAGTAAATGACATGTGTGACTTGTAAGGAAACTCACCCCAATGATGTAACGGATGATATTCTGCTCATCACATCTGCTGAGGACTTTTCCATTATCATTTTCAGATGGTTCTCCATCTGTGATGATTACCAGAGCTTTCTGAGCATTGGGATTGGCTCCAGACGACACGTTATTCAGCAGATTCTTTCTGATGACATAACATAAATAAATAAATAAATAAACTAACCAAGAATGTAGTTAATTCTGTAGTTTTTAGTCAAATATTAAGCCTGCAGTTTTGAAAAGACAGCAGTCGACCCCCGCACTTATGATAAGGGAAATAGCCTGTGCTATGCACCAACTAAAACTTCCCACAACGAACATCACATTCACTGTAATCAACCAATGTTAAGTTTTAAATGTTTATTTTAGTGACAAGGAGAAAATAAATGATTACATTTGGTGTTAGCCTACATGTATGTAGCCTTTTCCTATTTAACAGTGAACAGTATGTCGGCTTCTTCCAATGCTGCTTTTGACAGTGGTCCTAAACAGACAACGAATTTAGCAGTCTTACTTGTGCCCGTCTCAGCTGCAAAACAAGTTTCTTGTAGTCTGTCTGGCACAACCAGAAAGATGAAGCCAGCGAAATATATATGAAATGATTAAGTTATTTAATCAAAAGATAATCGTAATCGATTGTATCTGTTTGGATCATAACCATGTGGTAACCTGTGTTAACTCTTCTTCATTCAAAGCTTCATAACATATAATCATCTCATGTAATTATTAGCAATTATTCATCTGAATAGTGTGAAATAACAGAATCAAAATGTATCAAAGTAGAATTGTGCATGTCTGAAAGCTGAGACGTCCCACATAAAAGGCTTCTTTTTGCTAGATAAGACCCTTCATCCTTGGCTGGGATCATTTAGAGCCCTTTGAAGCTGCATTTAAACTGCATTTTGGAAGTTCAAATTTGGGGGCACCACAGAAGTCCATTATATGGAGAAAAATCCTGAAACGTTTTCCTCAAAAACCATCATTTCTTCACGACTGAAGACAGAAAGATAAGAACATCTATATATAAGGGGGTGAGTAAATATTTTGTAAATTGTTGTTCTGAAAGTAGAGTTCTTCTTTTTGATCATTCATATGTACTTCTTAATTGTAATAATAATTACTGTAATAATAATCTATATTATTCTATTAATGATGAGGAAAGTTATAATATATCATAATCTGGGCTTTTGCTTGCATTTTGTTCCCCCCCCACTGAAAATGTGTGCCCTGGTAATCACTAAATGCATTTTGTGTCAAAGCAATGATACGAAGTTTAGCTCACACAAACTGCTGTTGTGCTTCACTGTGTAAAAATTAACTAAGTATTGAGAAATGTGTCTTAGCGATTGTAAACAACGGTAAGAGTCATTTATGTTTATTTCTAGTCTTTTGCTCTCCAAATGTAAATTCAGTGAGCATTCGTAACTAGGGATATTATCAATATTGTGGTATCGCAATAGCAAATATCTCAAATAAAATTGACGATGTCATGGTCACATGACACTATGAAACGATATAGGTCTTCCAGGCAAAAAGTGTAGATTTTTTAAATATTCTAACATAAAAGGTCTTTAAAGTTGTGTTTTGTGCCATTATGCTTTGGCACAGTATCTGTCAAATGAACTAAAACTGAAAGCACAATATGGCTTAATCCCTTCATCAAGTCTGTTTTTGCTGCACTTTTCATTTTCATTTTATTTTACAATGCAGTTGTTTTACAATATATGGCTAGTACTGTCATAGGAATAACAATAATATAAAATTGTTATTATTATTATTATTATTATTAATATTCTAATTTGCTTGACTTCTAAAACACCAGTGTGAATGTAATTTAGACTGAGACAGTATATCACAACTAAAAAGAAGGTTGACGTTTTTTCAGCTTTTTTCTAATACAAGTTTTCTTAGGAACATGGGTTGGAGCTCTTAATTTTGAACTTTAAAAGTGCATTAGATGGAAGAATTTCACATTAAAATGTACAAAATGTATTTTTTTCCAAGTCTTCATTTGTCAATTTTTGAAACATCACAATAAATATCATATTGTGGACTTCATATTGCAGTATTATTGATTTTGATATCCTTACATCCCTATTTATAATCATAGAAGATTTTCACTCACAGAACGTAGTTGATTGCTCTGTGTGTGTTTGTGAGAGATTTCATGTGTCTCTCTTTCATGAGTTTCTCTTCAGCAAAGCCATTCTGATAATCGTTGAAATCAAACACAGTTCGAAGATCCGATGAAAACTGGACAGCAGCAAACTGACAAACAGAAAGACAACAAACAACATTAACATCATTAGACGTCATGTTCACACCTCATTACACAGTACAGTGTTTGCACTGCACACTTTTAAACACTGATTTTCACAGTTCAGTATTTCCACATGTAAAGCTGATGGATTATTTACCTTTATGGATGAGTCTGAAAGTTCCTCCATAACATCTTTAATAAAGTCTTTGTTCATTTGAAACTCATGTGCTTTCATACTGCTGGATCCATCAAAGAGAAACACCACATTGACTTCTCTCTTGGTGCATTCTGCAGAAAGATCACAGGATACAGAAACTCACTTTAGCAGTCAAACCAAATCAATAATTGCCCAAGTATACAGTAGTCAACATCTGAAGTGGATCAATAAAGTTCAAAGCTGTCCTAAGACAAGAACAGGTATTGTTTTGGTTTTAGAACAACTTTGATGAAAGGTTTTGATCCACTTCAAATGTTGACTACTGTATAACTGAGCAGGTAGGGAAGGGAAGCAAGCAGACGGGAAAAGCAGGAAACACAAGACTGACAACATGGGAACTCATGTATAACGAAACTGACAAACAAGGGGGCATGGAGTGAAACACAAGCACTATGTACAAAATTTCCATGCATTTAGGTTTTAATTTAAACAAATCAATTAAACTTAATGTGATTCAAAATGTCATGATTGACCAATAATGATGAACACCTGCTGTTTACAAGCAGAATCACAGAAGGAAAGAGAAACACAAGAATCAGACACAGCCAAAGATAAAATGAACTTAAATAAATGAAGACATTAAATCTCTGATTAAACAACTCCACAAACAACATTACAGTTTGACTTGATTTCTGTCATATATCCACAAATATTATTTCAGAACATCTAAACAGAGGTTTAGATGTTTTATTTAAAAAAATGTTTCATTTGACCTCACCATCATGGCAAACAGGGTTTACTTTAGTTCGGCTCTTGACCCTTGACTTTCTCAGTATAGTTTTTTTGTTCTTTGGTTGCTGTAATTGTGTTTGTAGAACACATTTGTTGTAGCGCAAAAAAAAAAAGGCGGGGCCTTATTAACTGTTTTTGGTTAATTATTATTGATATTGTAATCACCATCCAGTGGTTTACCTGTTGGCTTCATGATATTTACAGTAGTTGTATGAACTGTTACTATTATTACTTTAAGATCTCCAGTATTACTTAGACACACACACAAACATCAAGAATCAGCATATGAATCTCAACAATGGTGACATTCAACAGCTGCATGCTGGGAGTCATGGATGAGATTTGTACTCTGCTGCTACCCAGCATGCACCTGTTGAATGTCACCATTGTTGAGATTCAAATGCTGATTCTTGATGTCTGTGTGTGTCAAACTGGCGCTGTAGATTTCAAGGCTTAGTGTATAAGATAAACATCCATAATAGTTCATACACCTGTTGTAAACATTTAGAAAATAATAGACTAACCACTGCATCATGAGATCAGTGCATCAGGCCACTGGATGATAATGATTTAACAAAAAATAAAAATTAACCAAAAACACCTAATCAGACTTCTTTTTGGCTTTTTTTATTTTGCTGTAATAAATGTGCTTCATACACATAATCACAGCAGCCAAAAAAATTTAACATAAAAAAATCAAAAGTCAAGAGTCCAACTGAAGTAAACCCTGTTCGCCATGATGGTGAGGTCAATTGAAACTTCAAAAAAAATAAAACATCTAAACCTCTGTTTAGTTGTTCTGAAATAATATTTGTGGATATATGACAGAAATCAAGTCAATCTGTAATGTTGTTTGTGGAGTTGTTTAATCAGAGATTTAATGTCTTCATTTATTTAAGTTCATTTTATCTTTGGCTGTGGCTGATTCGTGTGTTTCTCTTTCCTTCGATGATTTTGCTTGTAAACAGCAGGTGTTGATCATTATTGGTCAATCATGACATAATGATCTCCTTAACTCCAACACTGTGTCAATGCTACTTGAACACTCTGTAGTGTGGAAACACATGAACACTGAGCAGGGTTTGTTTAACACTGGGAACTATTACATCAACTTTACCTGTTTCATTTATGTAAGACTGATGCATTTGAATCACATTAAGTTTAACTGATTTGTTTAAATTAAAACTATGTAATCTAAATGCATGGAAATTTTGTACGTAATTGAATTAAGTTAAGGGCTGAAATATTTTTTTGAGTGTAGCGCTTTCATATAGTCACTAAAAAGCTGTGACTCACTTCAATTTATGGCAATCTCACAAGGTCCCATTGTAATCAACTGCAAATATAATATCTTATTTGCATTGTATGTACGTGTGGCATTTAGCATTGAGTGAATTCTCACTGTCTCACCCTGTATCTATTTATATATTTCTTTATATCTTAATATTATTAATCTTTTATTAACCATTCGCACACACAACCATTATCACGGGAGCGCAAGCTATAGAGCGCTTTGGAAAGGAGGAAAGATTGGCGCGCCTAGTGTTTTCCATGCGTTTTTAGGCGCGATATGTGAACGGCCCCTAACTCTGTGCCACCGCATAACTATAGGTGTGAAAAAATTACATATACATATATATTCGAGTCCTGATCGGGAGGTAACGTCCGATTCCGATCGAGTCTGAAACCACGTGATCGGGCCCGATTTCCGATCACGTGATCAGATCTGGACATCCCTAATAATAATAATAATAATAATAATAAATAAGTAAATATATAAAATTTTATTTTATTGCATTTGGAGAGCGATTCACCCAAAAATTAAAATGAAAACAGTACAATGGTGGGTTGAGTCATGCAGAGTTTGGTCCATATCACTGCAAAAATAGTTAATTAGAGCGTCCCACACATTTATATTTTCTTGACATGCTTTTTTACACACTGTAAAAAACAACCTATAGAATCTACTCAATAAAATTAGGTAACATTAGGTAACAATTTGCACTCAGTTTGTTTGGGTAGATTCTATTCTATATATTTGAGTAAAGAATACCTAAAATTAACAGCTATGACAAACTAAAAAAAAAGTAGGTAAAAGTCTACACAGCAAAAAGCCCAGCGTTAAATGAACTCTCCAGGGAGTTTATTTGAGTCAAAATGAACACTGAAGCAGTGTTTTAGTTAATGAGGTAATTAAGTGATTCATTCAGTGATGACTGACCATTATTGAAGACACCTGATGTTACTAAGCAAAATCACCAAAAGGAGAAAATCAAATTGTATATGTAACCATTGTAGTGGTCAGTGTTTGTATTAGTTGGGCTCTTTACCCTTAACTTATTGTTAGATTTTGTTTGGAGGTATTGAGGTATAACAACCAGACAAACCACAGGTAAGGTTATTATATGGTATTAAATATGCTTTGACATACTCATTATGTAGTGATCTGAATAAGTGAGTTAGGTTTTCTTTATTGATTATGTTGGTTTAATCAGACAGATGTCATTAAAACTTATTTTGACCAAAAAAATATATATATAGTTTAGACACACAGACATCAAACATCAGCATTAGAATCACAACAACGGTGACCATCAAAAATGTATGTTGTAGCCAATCAAAACTCATCCATTACTCCCATCATGCATTGCGGCTTGAACAAATTGTATTTGTAATTTTTTTTATTCTATTTTCTTTTCTTTTTACTTTTTATTTTTTTATATGACTTTTTAGTCACTTTTTCTGTGATGTTTAGAGTTGATCTGTTTCTGAATATGCTGTTTGTCACCATTGTTGAGATTCATATGCTGATTCCTGATGTCTGTGTGAGCCTGGAAGAATAAATTTTGAAAGTTTTTTGATCAGAGGAGTGTGTAAGAAAACCATTCAAAATGTAAAGAAAATACAGGCTTTTAAACCACAAGGCAGTTGTAATCAATAAAGAAAAGACTAGACTCTAAACGTTTTCAGTGGCTCAAATTATGTTTAATTTAAAACAGAATTATCACCACCAGATAATTTTTGTTCTTTGTTTGGTTTGTCTGGCTGCTTTAACTCAGCTCCAGCAGTTAAACAAAAAATAATACTAAAAATCAAAGTGTCAAGAGCCCAACTAATACAAACACTGGTCACTGTAATGGTGACATAAAAAATTGATTTTCTTCTTTTGGTGATTCTGTTTATTAACATCAGGTGTGTTCAATAGTTGTCAATCATCACTGAATGAGTCACTTAATTACCTCATTAACTTTAACACTGCTTTAGTGTTCATTTTAACACTCTTGAGTATGGACTTAAATAAACTCCCGGGAGAGTTCATTTAACACTGGGCTTTTAGCTGTGTAGACTTCACCTACTTTTTTTTTTAGTTTGTCATAGCTGTTAATTTTAGGTATTCTTTACTCAAATATATAGAATAGAATCTACCCAAACAAACTGAGTGCAAATTGTTACCTAATGTTACCTAATTTTATTGAGTAGATTCTATAGGTTGTTTTTTACAGTGCATCATGGAAAAGTCTACCCAAGACACCACCATAACAGTGCAAAAAAATACAAATTGAGAAAATCGCCTTTAAATTTGTCCAAATGAAGTTCTTAGCAATGCATATCACTAATCAAAAATATTTTTTTGATATATTAACGGTAGGAAATTTCCTAAATATTTTCATGGAACATGACCTTTACTTAATATCCTAATAAATTTTGGCATAAAAGAAAAATCAATAATTTTGACCCATACAATGTATTTTTGGCTATTGTTAAAAATATATCCATGCTACTTATGACTGGTTTTGTGGTCCAGGGTTAGGGCTGTAACGATAATCGCACGATGTCGTGAGGCGCGTTTAGTCAATGAAGCCGGTACTTTGATTAGTAGTAAAGCTCCATCACGTGCGTTCAGCTGGAGCGGCAAGTAATACACAGAGCCGTAAAGCACTGACAAGCTACGCCAAAATCGCGCGCAAAATCGAATCGCGATTTTGGCGTAGCTTGTCAGTGCTTTACGGCTCTGTGTATTACTTGCCGCTCCAGCTGAACGCACGTGATGGAGCTTTACTACTAATCAAAGTACCGGCTTCATTGACTAAACGCGCCTCACGAAATAGTGCGATTATCGTTACAGCCCTATCCAGGGTCACATATTTCTAACATATATAGCTGTCAAATAGTACAAAATTGTCTTGTTAATGTCAAGTTGTCATGACAAAGACACTGACAGGTTATGATGTATTGGTTTATGTCAAGTTGGCATAACAAAGGCATCTCAAACAATGTCATCTTTGCATTTAAAATGACATAACTGAGCAAATGACACTTAATGACAGTTGTCATAAACATGCATAAAACCTCCTTCATATTCATGACATGTGTCATGTCATGATTATGAAGGTCTTATGTCAGTCTTATGCACACCCCTTCAAGTACAGTGTTACCAATAATTCTGTATTACAAACATTTTTCAGATTTTTTTACCCATTTTAAGAATACTTTTCCCATCAGTCTGACGTTGTGCGTCACTGCTTCTGGGTCCACATGCTCTATCTGATGCCACAGGAAAACAACAAACTCTACCAATATACACTCACAATGCAGGGTTCTAGACTGCAACAATTTTTTCAGAATGTACCAGTTAATTTAAAATTGACGTGGTCGCTTTTGTGCGAGTGCATGGTCTGCACTGCTCCAAAGCCTCTGCTCCATACAGTGCACGTTGCAGAGCTGCAGCACATTCATGTGAAGAGCAGCAATTTTCAGTGTGAGTGCTTCAGGTGCCTGGTTTGTACTCGCCGTGTCAGCACAAGCATGAGGCAAAAATGATGTGAATGTTGAGAAAACGTTTTTGTTAATAAACGTTAAGCTAGTTTGTCATTGTAGCCTACTGTTTCATTGTTGTTGTGCTTTTTAATTAACAATAACAATGAAACCATCTTTTGTTTTAGTCTTAAAAAGTGAAAGGTGTATAGATAAGCAAAACAGACAATTATCGTTTCTTATAAAACGTGACAAGATTGAGAATTCGAAAGCAAAAGCATCCGAAGCAAAAGAGGAACTCCAGTTCACAACCCATATGGCCAAAATATATTTGAAATATATGCTATGTTGCAAACAATTAAATATATTTTTGAAATAGTAAATATATGTAACGCCACGCCAGCAGAGGGAGCCTTCACCCACTGACTGACTGTTGATGCTCCCTCTGCTGCTTCGTTGGTTGCTTCCTGTTTGGTGGCCATAAAAAGGAGGCCTACACCAAACAGGAAGTGCGAAGTATTGTTTTGCTCTTGTGGACTTTACCAAGCGTTTTCCCTGTTTTCATTGCCCTGTTTTGAATATCTCGGTTTTGTTTCTTGCCATTGTTTTACTTTGTTTTTTGCCATTGTTTTGTCAAGTTCACCGCCATAGTTCTGTCTAGTTTTTGCCATCGTTCCTTGCCTTGTTTATTTGTTGCTTTTCGGACTGCTCTCTCTGGTTTTGGACTCTGCTTGTTTATTGGATTTATGCTCTCGCCTTGCCCAGGATATTACTGTTTGTTTGGATATTGACCCTGCCTGTTTGACTACGATCTGTATAATAAAAGCTCGCACTTGGATCTTACACGCTTCCTACGAGTCCGCATTACAATATATTTTGCATCAACCCTTATATAACCCTTCTGCATTTTTCTCCATATAATGGACTGCTATGGTGCCCCGATTTTGAACTTCCAAAATGCAGTTTAAATGCGGCTTCAAACAATCCCAAATGCGGTTGTAAATGATCCCACCTGAGGAAGAACGGTCTTATCTAGTGTAAAATGATTGGTTATTTTCATAAAAATAATACAATTTCTATATTTAATAATGTCAAACGCTCGTCCTGTTTTACTCTGCCTGGACTGTTTTTGTTCCGGTTCATGAGAGTTAGTGTATGTCGAAAAACTCCCAACTCATGTTCTCCCTCAACTTCAAAATCGTCCTGTATCACTGTTTTACCTTTTTTGTTAAGGGTGTTTGATCTTCTTCGCATGTTCACTTTGCAAAGACTGCGTCAGTACTAGAAGTTGAGGGAGAAAATACGATTGGTTTTTTGACATACCCTAACTGTCTTGAACCAGAATACACAGAGTTCAGGGAGAGCAAGACAAGATGAGTGTTTGAGATTAAAAATTATTTACATTGTATTTTTTTAATGAAACTAACTGATCATTTTGCTAGATGAGACCTTTCTTCCTCGACTGGGATCATTTACAACCACATTTGGGATCGTTTGAAGTTGCATTTAAACTAAAGTTTGGAAGTTCAAAATCGGGGCCCCATATCAGTCCATTATATGGAGAAAAATGCTGAAATGTTTTCCCCAAAAAAGAATTTCTTTACAACTGAAGAATGAAAGACATGAACATCTTGGATGACAAGGGGGTGAGTACATATGTTAATCTTTGTTTTGGAAGTGGACTTCTTTAATTATTAGATTTTATATTATCAAAATGTGTCTGTTACAGTATCGAAATCATTCCAGTGCACTGAAACATGCACTGCCTAAACATTCCCACAGTGCACCAGGGAACATCGCTGCCTATTGAATAGTTGACGAGATTTTGAGATTGAAAATTTTCAAATAACTTCGGAAGACTTTGAATATAGCACACAAATCACATAAACTACTTTTATGGAATTACATGAACTATTCCTTAAGGAAAATAATAATAATTTATTACTTTATACATGACATTTTTCTAACCTCCTGGTGGATGACACTGAATCCGTTTCTGCCGTGTGCTTCCTTTGACCCTGAAACACAAAAGAAAAACTCTTACTGTATTCTTCATTAGCTGCTTCTATTTTAAAGCTTCCATTTTCCTTATATTTGCATTTTACCTTTAATATTGTTGATCTTTTTTTGCAGATTATCAAGAAGTCCCAGGAGTCCACTGTATTGTTGAATGTGGAAGGCGTTGTTATGTTTTGGTTCTGATGCCAGCTGAGTGACTGTGGATAAACTAACCTTTCCCACCTGAAAAAGTGTGGAGTGTGCAATTTCTTTACGACTAACGACACCAAATGATCAAACTGTCTGAACATTCAAAGTAAATGAGGGTGATCTGTAAGGAAACTCACCCCAATGCTGTAACGGATGATATTCTGCTCATCACATCTACTGAGGACATTTTCCTTATCATTATCAGATGGGTCTCCATCTGTGATGATTACCAGAGCTTTCTGAGCATTGGGATTGGCTCCAGATGACACATTATTCAGCAGATTCTTTCTGATGATATAGCATAAGTAAATAAATAAGTTATAAATAAACTAAACATAAATGTAATTAATTCTATAGTTTCTAGGCCAATATATTTTTAACTTATAATTTAAAGAAAAAAGTTATCCTAACCAACTTTCTTCTTGGCACAGCAGGTCATTTCAAATTCAAAATGCACTAAAACTACAAAAACATTTCATACATCTCAAATCAGATTATTCTTCCACAACACTAGCAAAGACTTTCAACCAACAAACACACTTTTTATATCGCTCATGAAACAGTGACCTAATAAACGCTAACAGGTAGGATCACATTACAGCAAACAGAGGTTGCCTTTATTACATTTCTTTACAGAACAAGAATGACACACTTTACTTTTTATAATTCACTGAAATTGTTCATAGTCCATGTTTACATTACAGTACAACATTATTTCTTACTTTTCCCCTTTCGTATACCTTATGTAGGTGTTCAACTACATAAGATTGCTTTGATAGTATTTTTTTATTTTAAATGTATCTGAATACTGTATTACTGTAGAAGTGCACCAAATTTCTGTCTTATTTATTTTTTATTATGAATAAGACGAGTATGTTTTGAACTTATGTTTGAGGGTTTTGTGAAAAGTATGTAAACATGCAAACTGGCCTGTAAGTATAAAGAGCTGTGCTGGTGCTTGTGAGAAAAGTGAGAAAAGAATTGATGTAATTTGAAAAATGTAGTCACCAGGTGCGCGGTTGATGCAGGGGAAGGGGGATCATGACCCCCGCAGTTTGATAAGGGAAATAGCCTGCACTATTTGCTCACTAAAACTTCAGACAACAAACATCACATTCATTGCAATTCAAGCCATACACAAATGTTTATTTCAGACATCTTTTAGTGAAAAGGAAAAAAATAAATTACAGTTATGTTTAGTGTTAGCCTACATGTATGTAGCCTGTTCCTATTTGACAGTGAATGGTAGTTCGTCGTCTTTTAATTCGAAGAGATAATGGTTAATGTCAGTTGTTCTCAAAGTATGGTACAAGTCCCTCTAGTGGTATGCAGAAGAATGACTGAATTATATACAAGTTAATGTTAGAACACAATACATTTTCATTTAATCATTATTTAAGTTTTTTATTTACCTGTTTGTAAGCACTGTACAGTGTTAGTGAAATTTAAAGTGGCTGACAATGATAAATATTCCTATTAGGAATAAAACTGGCCATACAAAATTAGCCAAACTTTAACAATGCAGCACGGAAAGCCGCTTCAACAAGCCACAGCGCAGTGGGTATAAACACCAGCATTGACTAGAGTGGCCGCTTCAGAGCTGTAATGCACCACAAACATGTCCAGTACAGGGGATCGAAACATGCCGGAGCCGCGATCTACTCCGGTTGCCGTGTTGGAACCGTAACGCGCCACAGCAGTGTGCAGTGTGTGGTAAGAGATTTATTCATCATACAGTGTAGATAGCTTCATTTATAACTTGAGTGTTTTTTAAAATGCATGAACTTGCACTAGAATAGGCTAGGCTAATCAGTGATGATGTTCTCTGATAATGTTAGGCTGCTTTTAGTCTTATGCTGGAGCTGGTTTCAGGCAATGAAACTAAGTATGTAAAATAATTAAACACATTATCACGATAATATCATGTATCGGTGATCTCGCAGGCAGAGGGCAGGACTTGACACTACTGTAGCGTATTATTTACTAACCTTCATGCATCCTAGGTGTATATGACTTCCTTCTTTCAGACGAATGCAATAGGAGTCTAATAAAGTCTAATAAAGTACATCCATCCATAATAAAAAGTGCCTCACATGGCTCCCAGGGGTCTCCTGTAGCGATACATTTTCATAAGAAAAACATCCATATTTAAAACGTAAGATTCACTATTAATCTAGCTTGCGCTAACTGCTTTGTCAAGGGGCATGGCAGTACTGAAACACTGTCTAAGCTGTTCGCCAATCACAACGCACGGATAGTTCACAATTCATAACACATTGCCGGATTTTTCGGAAAGCTGGCCTTCGTTAAACCCGGAACTAAATCAAGCTACTTGTGCCAGACTGGGGGGGAAAGGTATTCTGCCCTGCAAAGGCAAAAGACCTTAACTTGGATTTTGGTCAAAAATGAGTTATTGATATTTTTGGGACATTCAAGACATCCTTTATCATGTGTATAAGTATCTTGAGTCAATTTAGTTGTTTTTCTGAGAAAATAATGAATTGTCTTAACCGTAACTTCAAAAACCCCTGGAGAAACCAAGGCAAAGCACCTTATATCACAAGTTACCCCTCTTTGACTTTGCTTGGAATGCTCAAATTGAGTTAGGGCGTTCTGCCTTTGTTTAGCCACGTGTCAGTATAAAGTTACAATGCTGACTCTGAGTTATATGGTGTTTTGCCTTTGTTTTACTGTCCATTAAAGTCTGCTACGTTTTAATTACAAGGTAACTTGTATACTTTCATACATCTGATCTGTCACTGAAGCATTAGACAAAAGAATTGGATAGATAGCGATCGGCCAGACAGCTCCATATAATAACGCACTGTACAGAGATATTTTGGCAACAATATGTAAATGTGAATAATCTTTAAAGATTTTTTTTTTTACTTTTTATAATGCAGATTATTCAGCAGGCTGTCACTGCTAGTTGGACACGTGTGGAATCGAATGCCGTAGCATGTAGCACGATCAATTATAAAATCAGTATGCTACGAACAGTTTGCAATTAAATCCATATCCTACCTTTTCTTGTAACCCGATAAAATCAATTCCCAAGCATTCTGGCCATTCCTGCTTGCTGGCATTCACATCAATCCACAAGTCGTTCTTTTAGGTTAGGATATTTCATTCAAGTCAATATAAAAACTATTATGCTATGGCTAGCGTTCTCTTACGTTACGGAACATAGCAAACTGTGGTACGTACTACGAGTACCAGTAGTGGTACTCAGGCTCCCTCTAGTGGTACACAGAGGAAGTTACCGCATTTTGCCGTGGTGTGACTTCTCACTTTTTGCAGACAAATGCAAAGGCAGAGTACACTAACTCCGAAATAGGGGTAAAAATCAAGTTTGAGCTCCAAATTTTTTTAATGTAGATAATTTTCATTGCTAAAACATCTAATTGCCAAATTTCCAGTGTCCTACCTATAATTAATTTGGCTGGACAAATAAAAAACTTTAAAGTCATTTTTCTCATTTTCACACTCTAGCGAGTTAAGGTCTTTTGCCTTTGTAGGGCAGTATTGTAATGATGTATATTTAGTTAAAAATAATGCGTTTTTCGAACCACCAACAATGAGAGCATGTTCTAGTATACCCCCAAAACAACATCAAGACTTTGAAAAAGAGCATAATAGGACCCCTTTAATGTGTCAATATGATGTGAGGTCCAGTTACCAGTGTGACACTAAAACAGGTACTAGTTATGGGTACTTTTTTACTTAAGTACATGTCTGAGCCCATACTTCCTTTACTTTAACTTGAAGTGTAGTCAGTACTTCTACTTTTACCAGAGTATTTTTAAACCTGAGTATCTGTACTTCCAGTTGATTGAAGGATGTGTGTACTTTTGCCATCTCTGGTAATTAAATACAGTATGTGCTGCACAAAAACATTTAGCCATACTTGTAAATACAGTGGATTCATTCAAAATTCTCCCAACGCTCCATGCTCCGTCATCGAGCTTCGCCTCCGTTATTGTTTTGAAAATGCGACCTCTAGCAGTGAAAACTTACATATTGTGCCTTTATACTTTTTATCTACTCCTTAGAAAAAGTTTGTCTCATCAGGGCCCGTATTCACAAACATTTTATCTTACCACTAATAGTTCTCCTAAATAGCAGTAGTTTTTAGCTAAGAGTTTTATCTTAAAACCTATTAACAAAGCTGCTGAGACACACTTTTACTAAGGAATAAAGAGAATAGAGAATAGAAGAGTAAGGGAGGGGTTGACCTCATTGCTATGGATGATGTCAGCATACTTACTAACTATGCACACAGTGATTGGCTGATAGGGGTGGCTGTCTGTCAGAGATTTAGGTCTATTCATAGAAATATTGTAGATATTGTATTATATATATATATATAAAGATTTTAAAATACAGGCTAAATGTCACTAATTAAACATGGACGCGTTTGGCTGTTGCACTGTTTCTTGCAGCATCTTATGCATGAAATGGCATTACAAAATGGTTCACTTAAGTTAAAAGACGTTCACTCCCACCTCCTTTTGTTTTTTCTATTCCACTGCCTGCATCGCATCTTTGTCAACGCAAAAGCACATACTGTGTGAAGGTGTTCCGCGTCTGGATGCGCATAACACTAGAGCCGACAAGTGGTTACATCGTTATTTTCTTTTTACGGTTATCATTGGCATATTGTCAAAGTGTGTAATTCCAACGTTTTGTAATACTTCTATTCAAAATCATGATGTTGTGAGGCAGATAGCTGGCAACAGCCATTTTAGGATAGTTTTTGGCTTGGTCTTAGTGTCTTAGGAATCCTCTTCACTACTAACATTTCACAGACTTATTAGCTAGTTTTAGTGCTAAAACACTTTGTGAAATACTCTTTGAACAAAAATGGACCTCCCTTAAGCATTAAGGGACCCCCTATAACACCCAAAAAGATGGTTTCTGATAAAATTACAATACTTAAAACATAAAACTAATGAAAACAAAAAGATTTGATTGCTGTATTAAATTTAGACCTCCTCACATTAAACTATGTTTTATTTTTACACGTTTTTACAGAGTTGCGTATTATAACCAATCACACACGAATTCCCTCAACATAAGCAACAAAGTGCAGATGTACGAACTACAGGTGCTGGTCATATAATTAGAATATCTTCAAAAAGGTGCGGCAGTGACAAAGCTTTATAGCTTGCTTGCGAGGGTGGTGGGACAATTCACTGCTGCGGCAGTGAGCTGCGAAAAGAAGATAGTTGGGTGAAAAGTCACTGCTGCGGCAGTGGAAATGTTATGTTAAATCTTACTGCTGTAGTAAGGCGATTAAAACTTTGAAGGAGAGGAGGTCGCTGCTGCGGCAGCTTGGGGTTTAGAGGCTGTATAGGCCAAGTGGCTGGCGGAAGAGTAAGGGGAACCCTCGTTCTGAGAAGTTGAGCTATGACGTGTTGAGAGCTAAAGGGCGGGGGAGGGGGAATCCCTGCTGTTTCCGCGAATGGAGGAAGGGAGGAGTTTATTGATTATCGTAGAACAGGTGCAAGGTGGCTGGATTATTGGATGAGGGACTGGTGTGCTTGCCGAATTTGGCTAAGGTTTGATCTGATGTACGAGTGGAAGGCGTTCGAGGACCAACGACCTAAGGTTTTGATTTGGATTTCCGGGAGACCGTTTTGAGCAGCTGTAGTTGCGGCGCCTATGCGAAAGGAATGGCTGGAGTAATGGTTTGCTGGAATGCCTGATTTGGTCAAAATGGACTTGAGGTGTCTCTGAAACCAATGTCTGGAGATTGGGCAATTGTTATCATCTAAAAAGAGAGGGTCGGTGGGAGAAGGAAACTGAGAACTTCTGTGAGTTAAGAAAAGGGCAACGGACTGATAAGGCTGGAGGGGAGTAGGTAGATTAAAAATGAACGTTAAATGGCCACGCATTAATTGATCTGTTTTGCTATGTTTGACGTTGAAGCTAATGGTGTCACTGTCCAGAATTTGGAGGTCTGAAAAAATGGGATGGATTTTGGCATCGAATTCCAGTTGAAAGTGAATTCGGAGCATCTAAGGAATCCGAAAAAGGCGAGGATGAATAGAGCGTTGAGTAATCTGGCTGTGTTTTCTGAGTGGTAGCCTGAACGAAGGGTGAGTAAGCATTTCCTTAATATTTCTCGGGTGATGGGCAGGCGAGAATCTAAATGGCGGGGTTGGGATTTTTGATGCCTTTGATAAGGAGGGAGATTTGAGGGTTATTGATGGCCGGGCACTGATGACCATAAATAGGTTTGTAGAAAAAATTAATGCAGCTAAGCTTTAATTGAACCGGGTTGGATCTTTTTAAAGTAGTGGAGAAAGGTTGCGAAAGAAGAAAGGGTGGTGAGAGAAAAGTTGGGAAATTGGAGTTTATGATGAAAGTGGAAGGTTTTGAAACAATTCCAAGCTGTCCAGTAAGAGCTGAGTGTTCTTTGGGATACAGCTTGGATGATGAGATTAATTGATAATTCGCGGAGGTGGTAAAGAGGGTGGTTTACTGGAATGTCAGATCCGAATAAGGAGGCACTGGAGTAGGCAACGGGTCCACACGGGGGGCTAATGATCTGAATTTCTGAAATGCAAAACAGGAGAGAGAGTCAGCGATTTGATTGTTGAAACCTGGTATGTGAACTGCTTTAATTATAAACTGATTGCAGGCGGAAGACCAAATGAGACGTCTGAGAAAAGGCATTATTTCAGAGTAATTGGATCTGCCTTTATTAATGCAGTGCACTGTTGTGGCATTGTCACAATGGAAGAGGATACTTTAAGGTGCCCAAGCAGGAAAAGAAGGCCGCGTTCAGAAATTTGAGGCCGAGATATGGTTATTGATTACGCTGATGATTCTGTCTATTTTTTTCTTTAGGGAGTGAGAAACTTGACTGAGTTGAGGCAAATTCCGAGAAATTTGAGGGAGGTGGCGGGGCCCTCAGTTTTTTCAGAAGCGATAGGAATACTTAGTTCGGAGAAAACTTTTTGGACAGTGTTAAGATGGGCAGCCGGGGGAGAAGGGCTTGGTGATACAATAAGAAAATCAGAGCAAATGGATAAGATAAGGGACATTGTAATTATTGGCTCGAATCCAGCAGAGGGCTTCGGAAAGCATGTCAAAGATTTTTGGACTGCTTTTGCAACCGAAAGTCAAGCGGACAGCAAAATAATATTTGTCGCACCAGTGAACCCCGAAAAGATGCCAGAAGTCGGGGTTTATTGGCATGACTTTGAAGGCTGGGGTAATGTCGATTTTGGCTAGCCACGCTCCGCGACTGGCGGATTTAATTAGTTGAATTGCTTGATCTACAACGTGATAGTTTAAGGAGAATCCTGAGAGTGGAATTAGGCTGTTAATACTAGGGACAAAGCACTCATGGGGAGCAGAGAGGTTGATAATAATGCGCTTTTTTCCCGTGAATTTTCTGGTGGCTATACCAATGGGGTTTATATATATATATATATATATATATATAATTTGGAACCGGGGGGTTTGGGTGGGTGGGTAAGTTGAATGGGTTGATCATTGGGGTTGGAGCGGGGACAGATGTGAAAAGGGTATAGGATGGTGGACGAGCTGATGTAGAGGGAGGATAGGTGACAGGAAGAGAAAACGAGGCAGGCACCATTTGCGGAGGCAGCCTCACGCTGGGTTCTGTGCTCGTGGATGGGAAAAGGGGGGAGGATGAGGAGAAAGCGCTGGAGCGGGACCCGTTTGCGAAGGCAGCCTCACGCTAGGGGGCACTCCGGGGATAACTGGAAGAGAGACAGAAGGGAGATGAAAACGAACAGAGATTGGAGCGGGATGAGCGAGATTCAGCAAGCCTGAGGTGGGTAAAAGGTGAGGCTGAACAGGAGGAACAACAGTGTAAGCACAGGCCGAAGTGGATGCTTGGGAAAGATGCGTCTGGTGAGCTGAAGTGGCTTGGCAGACTGGAGGGCTTGGGGCCGCGGCAGCAAGGCCTGCCCGAGAAGGGTGGGGGTCGGGCGGTGCCAGCACAGCGGTCGGAGTGGAAATGCTGGGAGAGCTGGAGGTTGACGCGGCCTCCTGGCTAGGGGAGGCGCGCCTATCTCTCTTGGATGGGCGGCTGGAGGCCTCCTGAGGGTGAGCGGGAGGGGCAGACGAAGGAGACGATCCGGATTGCGAATTGAGGTAGAGCTCATACAGTTGGGCTTTGCTTTGCCTGCGGGAGAAATGGATGTTTGCGGCTACGAGGGCGTGCCGCAATCCGTTAACTGTCCATTTTGTTATGGTAGGGATGGGTGATGATCCTGATGGACCTGGCTGGGCTGGAGTGCGAGGAGCGGATGAGACGGCCGAAGTACGTGACTGCCTAGCCGGGGCCGGGGAGAACCGCCGAGGGGGGTGACCACGGTTCTTGCTGGTCTGACCGGTACTGGGACCAGGCTTAGGACAAGCCGAGGTCAGCTTGGTGGACGAAGGAGATCCAGAGGGATGGGAGAGTTCCTCGTCGGAGGTAAATAACTGGAGTTCGTCAGGGTGGGACATGTTTCACGGAATAGGGCGAGACCGTATGCCGGATTAATTGTCGCTGGGGCGGAGCAGCATCTGCTGCTTATATACGCTCGTAGCGATGATTGACAGGACTGAATGATTAGGCTCCTCCCGAACCTACGTTTGGAACTACATTTAAAATACCTTTTATTTTTTAATAATGTCAAATACTAGCATTCAACATTTTAGGATTAAAATATTACAACATTATTCATGCATTTGTAACTGCAAGTTAAATGCATTCATGTCCTGCATTAAACAGTGGGTAAATACATCTAAATGCCAGTTCAGATGCAGCGTTTGTATTTCCTCTATATTGAAAAGATGAATTTTGTTGATCATGATTTTATTTGTGTGGTAACAGACTGAAATGTCTTATTATTCTAAGTGACTTTATTGATTAAATATAAGAATTTTCGCAAAACAATGCACACTTTCAGAAAAAAAAAATGGCTTTATAAAAGGTTTTAAAAAAAATCACTTTAAACTTGTTTGAAAATATTAATTTCCTCAGCTAGATATTTATTCTTCTTTGTTTAGTGATTGTTTTGTACACCTAATTTACTGATCAAAAATAAGCTTTTATCTTAAAATTAGTCTCTCTCAATGATAACATGGCCAATAAAATATTAATCATCTATATAAGGCTTATTTATTTATTTATTTGTTTTTTTTGGGGGGTGTATCATAATATACTGTATGTAACACTTTTGTGCTTCACTGTGTGAATAGTTTTAAAAAAAGTGACCCCAGTACTGAGAAATGTGTCCTATCGATTGTAAAAAACAGTAGGAGTCATTTATGTTAATTTCTAGTCTTTTGCTATCCAAGTGTAAATTCAGTGAGCATTCATAACTAGGGATATTATCAATATTGTGGTATCACGATTTCAAATGTCTCAAATAAAATTTATATTATCGTGGTCACATGACGCTATGAAACGATATAAGTCTTCCAGGCAAAAAGTTTAGATTTTTAAAATATTCTAACATAAAAGGTCTTTAAAGATGTGTTTTCTTAGGAACTTGGCCCTCAATCTTGAACTCTCAAAGTGCATTAGATAGAAGAATTTGACTTTAAAAATGTACATTTTCATTTTTTCCAAGTCTTCATTTGTCTTTTTTTTTTTTAAACATTGCAATAAATATCACATTGTGGACTTCTTATTGCAGTATTATCGTGTCGTGAGATTTTGATATTGTTACATGCCTATTTATAACCACATAAGATTTTCACTCACAGAACGTAGTTGATCGCTCTGTGTGTGTTTGTGAGAGATTTCATATGTCTCTCTTTCATGAGTTTCTCTTCAGCGAAGCCATTCTGATAATCGTTGAAATAGAACACAGTTTAAAGATCTGATGAAAACTGGACAGCAGCAAACTGACAAACAGAAAGACAACAAACAACATTAACGTCATTAGACGTCATGTTCACACCTCATTACACAGTACAGTGTTTGCACTGCACACTTTTTTCCATGTTCAAGCTCAATTTTTCAATTTCACATGTTCAGTATTTTCACATATCCACAAGTTTCCTATGCCTCATGAGGCCTTGCGTCAAAAGTGGGAATGTCTGCCGTTTCAAAGTAAACAAGCAGGACGTGACACATTCATTCAACAGCAAATTAAGCCTTGTAAAGCACTGATAATTTCCTGAATTTCTGTATCTGATAAATTAATTTGCCCATTAAACTGTGGCATTAAATGCCAGTACAAATATCTATATGATGTAATAGAAGAATAATGTACATAAATATGAATTGAATATTTAATTACTTGTACAACTGGGTATTTAAAAGTGTAATTAAATAAGTCTGAATAAGTATGATCTGGAGGTTCGAACATTCCGACACGCAAAGTGAATGGCACACGGGACTGGACAGAAAGCGAGGCTTCATTTGTCACTGGTTTCACGATTTTTACATTAACACCACAAGGCTTGTATCAAGACTTCATCTGTCACCCCTTTTAAACAAGCTCAGATGCCTCGGTTCAAATGTCACATAGTTAATCATTCAAGATTTAGCGATCCAAACTTGCTAATGATGTGTGAACACAACATGCGGTCACAGCAGCACATGCTGTCCCTGAGCACCATAATGACATCATAAAGGTTTGCAACTTTACAAAGTAAACACTGATCTGAAAACACTTAGCCTCTTCACTAATTAGCACACAAAATACCATTGGTATACTACCGAAAATTGTACCCGTTTACCTTTATGGATGAGTCTGAAAGTTCCTCCATAACATCTTTAATAAAGTCTTTGCTCATGTTAAAGTCATGTGCACTCATACTGGCGGATCCATCAAAGAGAAACACCACATTGACTTCTCTCTTGGTGCATTCTGCAGAAAGATCACAGGATACAGAAACTCACTTTAGCAGTCAAACCAAATCAATAATTTACCAAGCATATAACTGAGCATGTAGAAAAGCAGCTCTAAGTGTAGGTGAACTTTAATAAACAAGCAGGTAAACATAAGGAACTTGTGCAACAACTGACAAGCCACAAGTGAAACACAAGCACTATGTATACACAAGGGAAACAAGCTTAACAAGATAACAAGGGGGTGTGCTTATAGGAAACATCTGCGGACCTAATTAAGAGGGAACACTACAAAAAAACTTCAAAACATGGCACAAGACAGGAAATAAGAAAGGTCCACACTGGGCCTCATTTATCAGTCTAATGTAGAAACGAGTGCAGATCAGTGCGCACAAATCAATTTACGGCAGAGTTTACATGTGATTCATGAAACATTTGTAGGTCGCCAATCCCGTCAATAAATGCTGACAATGCTGCCAATCCCGTCAAAAAATGTGTTGGCTGAAAACACTATCATCATTTAAATATCACGCCCCTAAAAACACCCCGATTTAGAAGCCTTGCCCCTAGAGTTTAAAACACGGAAAAACGAAACCCGGCCAAAAAGAGGTTAACTCACGAAAGAGAAATTGATCCAAAAAAAACACCCTTTAACCCTCTGGGGTCTGAGGGTGTTTTGGGGCCCTGGAGAAGTTTTGACATGCCCTGACATTTGTGCTTTTTTCAGTATCTTAACCTTATATTTGCAAACAATGGCATTAATTTATACAGTATGTATATAAAATATCAATAAATATAACAAAACATTTACAAACATTATATTAGTTCTCTTTAATCCACTTTAAATTGAAAGGTATTACAGAAGAATGAAAAATGAGTAGCTATAAAATTTTATATTAAACTATAAAGTAAAACACACATTACATTGTAAACAAAATTCCCTGGCAGCTGTGGTTGCCAGCATTATACTGTAAAAATACAGTGTGCTACTGTTTTTGAAATTAACAGCAAAATACTGTTTTGTCATCTACAGTATACAACTGTAATTTAGCATCATATATCTATACACACTTCTCGTAACTCCATGATCTCAATTTTCAATGCATATTATACCCTGCATTTTCTATTTGACTGTATTACAAAATAGAACAAAGTCAAGTTATGTTCTGTTATTTTATTCTGATATAACACTAGATAAACTTTTACAATATTCCATAAAACAGGCATGCATACATACAAACATACACACATGCATAAAATCTTTATTTGTTCATAAAATACAAATGTACTCTCAAATCAGGCTTTAGTAAACACCAGCTAATGTTTTTTTGTTTTGTTTTGTTTTGTTTTGTTTTTTTTAACAAATTGTTTATAAAAGATATCAGATGAAATGACTGGTGTCTTTAATTAATCATACTTTTATGTTCCTTTTGGAGCTCAAAGGTTTGGTTCCCATTTGTCTTCTATTGTATGGGCAAACATTTCTCTATGACAATATCTTCATTTGTCCTAAGAGAAAGTCCTACTGGTTTGAGACACCATAAGGTTGAGTTAAGGATGAGATACTTCTGGACTGATGTTCTTCTTCATCATCTTGGGTCTTCTTCTGCAGTTTTTCCAGTTATTTTAGACACCTCTTTTCTCCATGCAGCTTTGATCCTCTTTTCTGAATTTATTCCAATAAAGTATCTGAAAAATAAGAGAAGAAAAGCTTCAAAACATATTCTTGTGTATAATTTGATTTGGTCAAATTAAACTTTCTAAAAACTAGTCAATAATCAAAAGGAGAACTCCACTTTCAGAACAACAATTCACAAATAATTTACTCACCCCCTTAGTCATCCAAGATGTTCATGTCTTTCTGTCTTCAGTCGTGAAGAAATTATTTTCTCCATATAATGAACTTCAATGATGCCCTGATTTTGAACTTCCAAAGTGTAGTTTAAATGCAGCTTCAAAGGACTCTAAATGATCCCAGCTGAGGAAGAATGGTTTTATCTAGCGAAACAATCTGTAATTTTTTTCAGAAAAATTTTTTTGTATACTTTTTAAGCACAAAAGCTTGTGTAGCACAGGCTCTGGGATGTGCGTCCACGATGCTACATACTATTGAATCACGTCGAAAGGTCATGCTGAACGTAGGCAGAACTACAAACCCAGTGTTTACAAGGCGAACGCGCAAAGACTAAGAAAGTGCAAATAAGTCAAACGCTGTTTACAAACAAAAAGGTACAACGATGTTGGACGATTTTGAAGTTGTAGGAGAAAGTAAGATTTTTTTTCGCCATACTCTACCTTTTTTAGCCAGAGGACACAGACGATGAGCTTAGCCGTGATTTGTAGTAGTGATGGGAAGTTTGGATCAAAGGTCCGACTCATTCTTCCCGAGTCACACTGAAGAATCATTCAAAATGAACAAATCGTTCAAGAACGCCCCATCACTAAATCGTAGCATTGTGGATACGCATCCCAGAGCCTGTGCTACAGGGGCTTTTGTGCTCAAAAAGTATACAAATTTTTATTTTTCAAAAAAAAAAAAAAAAAATGACCGATCGTTTCGCTAGATAAGACCCTTCTTCCTTGGCTGGGATCATTCAGAGCCCTTTGAAGCTGCAATTAAACTGCATTTTGGAAGTTCAAAATCGGGGCACCAGTGAAGTCCATTATATGGAGAAAAATCATGAAGTGCTTTTCTCAAAAACCATAATTTCTTTACAACTGAAGACAGAAAGACATGAACATCTTGGATGACAAGGAGGTGAGTAAAATATTTGTAAATTGTTGTTGTGGAAGTGGACTTCTCCTTTAACTGAAGAACTCAGAATACACTGCACAAGTCATACATGCTGCATTTATAATAAATGGATTCTAGTATGAGGCACATTAAGGTGGATCTTTTCCTGATAATAGAAACTAGTGTCAGTCTGGAGCATGAGCTTTGTTTTAGTGAAACAAAATGCAGACATATACTTACCAAGAAGGATCAAGCTAGGAGTCACAGGCAGGTTTCTCAAGGTCAGAAGGAGTGGCAGACATCTATTAATAAAAAGAAACAATTTAAAATGGCTCACAGTATCTGCAAATGACCAAAACAACAACAACAAAAAAAAAAAAACTAATATGTGCTACTTGTTGCAATATTCTGCAAAGGCAATAAAACTATTACACTCAGAGAAGAACTCAAAACTGATCATTTTCATATTTACTTACCCGTATGCTGATTTAAACTCTGATGATGCAATAGGTGATATTTAATGGAGATGAGATGTCTGTTTGTCCCTAAAATGCAAAAGAAAATACGCACATGCACAAGGGAAAATATGCTAAAATGCTAAAAATGAATAAATGGGTAAAGCGAAACCAAAAAATCAATGAGCTCACAAGCATCGACATCCAATGTTTCCTCTTTTTTGTCATGTAACATTTGGTTGCTAAACTATTATCCATGGTGTTGTTAAAATGCAAAATAAAAAAAAAAATACAAAAATATTTAGACAAAAAAAACTAGTATCCATGATGTAAACAAGTCTTTGTTTGTATTATTATCCACGTAAATCATCCTTCACATGCGCAAAATGTTTATTTTTGGGGCTGCACATTTTTGCACCTTTTAAAACTAAGCAGTGAAACTTTTATGTTTGGTTGACTGCATTTTAGTTTGATTAATGGCTGAAATGTCAAGTTAGCAACGCTGACATTTGTGTGCGTGCGTGAGGCGCCTGCGTAAAGATATAACAAATAAAATGCATGAGTGTCACAAAAACAAAAGTGGCCTATACATGTCACAGAGTTTTTCTTGTCACTGAGTTTCTTTTGTTAATCTGTTAATTAAGAGAAATACATTTTGTGTAGGCTAGCCCTATTTATTTTCTTTCTTTTTTAATTTCTGTTTTTGTCCGTTCACCGAAATGCAGCAGGTGGGTGATGTGACGTGTGAATCGTCATGGTCTATTTATGCTGCTATTTGCACATATAAATCTAACACCCAAAAAAAAGCTTTGTTTGTCGGCCAGGGAAATAATCTAAATGAACAAAATGCTGTCATTATACAATTCTCCGAAATCCTCTATGCTGCACGCAAATTCAGGCTAACTCAAAAACATGCGTACACGAGCTCAGACCTGATGTGAGATTTGATCGTAGCCACCACTCACGTCCATATTAATAAATTCCGAGTTTTGCATAGAAACAACCGTACGCCCAATTTTTTGTGGTACGTTCGTTCATAATTGAGGCCCAAAGGGAATACATATCAATAACGTAATATCATATCTTAAATTAGAGGGCCCAAACTCAGTCCTGGAGGGTCAGTGTCCTGCAGAGTTTAGTTCCAACCCCAATTAGACTCGCCTGAACCAGCTAATTAAGCTCTTACTCAGCATACTAGAAACTTCCTGGCAGGTGTGTTGATCTCAACTGTGCAGGACCCTGGCCCTCCAGGACTGAGTTTGGGCACCCCTGTCTTAAATATTTAACTGAGTTGTCAAGAAATATACCTCCAAATGAAATGCAACAAACCAATAGATGATTCACAGTGTTAAAGTTTGAAATTGTTTCTTGTCTTGGTAGTGTCAGCAGTTTGTATGTACGACTAAACAAACCTTGGTAAGCAACAGTAAAGTTAGAGACAGCCTGTAAGCTGCTGTTGAACTGGTAGCAAACGCCGATCAGATACGGGTTTCCATCACACTCAGGAGAAAAATATGGACCGCAGCTCTGAGAAAGAGACAGACAGAATCTGAGACTTTAGGAGCTTCAGCAAATCACAAAATCAGCTGAAACTGAGTTAGAAAATAGACATCACATGTAGACATGTGCCGGTATTTGGCAATATGACATATCATGATAATGAATATGCAAAATATTGATACCACAGGCACTTCAAAATACCACAAATATTTTTTATTACAAATTATTCTTTTTTTTAACTAATTTTAAGAATACTTTTCCCATCAGCTGGTTAAAATGCACAACAAGTGCATGCGCACTCTGATGTAAACAAGCCCAACATGATGGGAAGTGTATGGCGGAACCAGTGTAAGAGATGCGCTAAATGAAAATGCATATCCGCTTGTTAAGTCTGACGTCGAATGTCACCGCTTCTGGCTCCAAACGCTCTAACAGATGCCTCAAGAAAACAGCAAACATTGCCAATATACACTCACAATGTCATATAATACTAACAAAATAAATTATTATCCTAACCCTTAACTTCATACCGGAATCCCAGAAACCCCAGATAGCCATACAATGAATATGTAAATATAAATAAATATAAAAAATATTGGTGTGTAGGATGCTGTGAGCACATGTGTGTTTAAGTGTTTGGCTTAAATGTGTAATATGAAAAAACTGCTCATAAATGGCTGTTGAGACAGTATTCTCATATGAAACAAATTGAGGCTTGGACCCAGAAACAGCATTTGTTAAGTCATGACTTAACAAGCAGATTCACTCTCTGACAGCAGATGGCGCTGATGGAATGGTGGAAATGCAGTCATGACTCTGGTAACCCTGTGAAAAAAAAAAAAAAAGAACTTTCTTTTGCACTACTTTCTTTTTCTGAACAGGATTTAAATGATTTAAACAGCCATTCAGATTTTTGTGTTCGCTGTGGTTTTCATCACAGCGCCAAACATGTAAATACTTAGACTTAATAAGCTGTTTATTTTCAAACTTTTTTTTTTTTTACATTTTAATATGGACTACAACATGCCCTAGATTTATTATTTGAAAATGTTTTGATTCCTTAATGTTTAGTCACACTTTAGTTCCCACACTTTATTTTTTCACCAAACTTACCAGGAACAATTTGCCCTAGAAACATTTTTTCCCCCAGACCTGTTGCTGTCTGCATTTCCATCATGGTCTAGAGTACTGTAAAGATTAGGCAAATACTCTGGTGACGTAGGACTGTGCACAACTTTTGGACTTGAGTCCTTAAGTTTGGACTTTGCAAGTTTGACTCGGGAGTGTGAGTTCCCGGTAACGGGATGATCCAAGTCTGGTAATTCTGCAAACCCAGGACACAGCACACAGCATTTTCACCCCTTGTCCCACACGTCGCATACTGAGAAAATGTCCCGCATTTTCATCAGTCTGTTGGTTTTTAATTATCATACTAAGAAAACATCCATGCATTCTTTTGACTTTTTAAGAAAGCTTTTTATTTATTCTTTTTGCAGCGAAGTATACTCATAAAAAACTGTAATGATGGTTCAGCCTAGATATTTATACTCAGGGGGGCACATTTTTTTTTTTTTTTTTTTTTTTTTTAGCCTGGTTCTTATAAGAAGATTTGGTTCGTCCTACATCGCTGTTTTACCTTTTTTGTTAAGGGTGTTTGATCTTCTTTGCATGTTTACTTTGCAAAGACTGGGTTGGTGCATCTGTAGCAATGTCAGATGATTTAGAAATACGATGAGAGTTTTTCAACATACCCTAACTGTCTTGAACCAGAATACAGAGTTCTGGCAGAGCCAGACAAGATGAGTGTTGGAGGTTAAAAAGTATTTAAATTGTAAAATTATTATTTTTTTTAATTAAAATAACCCATCGTTTCACTAGATAAGACCCTTACAGTCACAGCAGCAGACGACACAGCAGCAGACATGCCGAAGAACCGGACGCTCTCTGAACCTGTCAAACACCAGCAAAAACATGAGAGAGAGAGAGAGAAAGCACAATATCATTAGCTCAATATAAAAGCAATGAAAGTCAACAGCAGTCACTGATATGGCTGCAATGGTGATACCTGGCCGCTGCAGCTGTTTGCAGGACTGCAGATCTGCAGTGCAGCTGTAAATTTCCCCTCTTAAATTTCCTTGTAATGGGGCTCCAACAATGATCCTGAGAAAAACACCCACACAATCAATCAGACATACAAGACGGCCAGAAAACACCTAGCAACCACTCAGAACACCCTAGCAACGCACGTGTGTGTTTGACTTACTGTTTCCTGTTTCCAAACTCAGTCTGATAAACGCTGTATCCAAAGAAATCTTCTGGTGTGCCATTAAATCTCAGTGGATGTTCAGTGTCGATGTTGAAGGCCTCTGACAGAGATGCTGGAGAAGCAAGAGAGACTGTTGAATTCCATCACATGTTTGTGAGACTGGAACAGAATATTCTGTGATGTACACTTTGCAGGGCACTTGGTTTAAATGAACACATGTATGAAGTGATAAGAGATACATACAAAATGTGCAGACTGGTGTTATGTGAGGGCTAGAATTGGGAACCACTGGCCTAACCTAAATGGACGACCTGAGGATGATGTGAATGCCAGCAAGGAGAAATAATGCTCAGAATGCTTGTCGATTAAACATCTCTGATGATATTTATTGATATGGATTTTAATCGAGTTAAAAGAAAAGATAGGAAATGGATTTATTTGCAAACTTTTACTACTGATTTTGAGTGTGATATGCTACGCTGACACTTGAGTTCATACATCCAACTAGTGGGCAGCTCCAGACTAACAGGCTAACAACAACAACAACAAACATTTCTATAACTCAAAATTGAAAAAATTCTGCAAAACAGGTAGAATAAACAATAAACCTAACAAGTAGGATCCTCTAGACATTTTTAGTAGGAATTTAATCTGACTTTGAAGTGTTGTGTGTGTGTGTGTGTGTGTGTGTGTACTTATTCTTGCTACACTGTGGGGACAAAATGTCCCCACAAGGATAGCAAAACCTGAAATTTGATTATGATTAAAAATGATAAAAAAAATAGTAAATTATGTTTATCTGAAAATGTAATAATGCAAACAGGTTTTCTGTAAGAGGTAGGTTTAGGGTTAGGGTTGGGTTAAGGGATAGATAATATCGTTTGGTCTGTATAAAAACTATAGGAGTCTATGGAAAGTCCCCACAATTCACAAAAATAAACGTGTGTGTCTGTGTGTGTGTGCACAGTGGCTGATTGGCACATTCAAAAAAATGTTTAGTCATTATCTCATTAAATTAGACTGAGCGAGTGTGATTACCTGCATCTGATACAGCATTCTTTCTCCAGCTCAATCTCATATTCTCAATAAAACATTAGTTTGAATGTAAAGCATTATGAAAGCATTATCTTTGTTGGAATGTTACTATCCTTTCATCTGTTAAAGGAGAAGTCCACTTCCAGAACAACAATTTACAGATGTACTCACCCGCTTGTCATCCAAGATGTGTCTTTCTTTCTTCAGTCGTAAAGAAATTGTTTTGAGAAAAACATTTCAGCATTTTTCTCCATATAGTGGACTTCTATGGTGCCCCGATTTTGAACTTTAAAAATGCAGTTTAAATGCGGCTTCAAATGATCCCAAATGTGGTTGTAAATGATCCCAGGTGACAAAGAAGGGTCTTATCTAGCGAAACGATCAGTCATTTTTATAAAACATAATACAATTTATTTACTTTTTGTCTTACTCTGCCTAAACACTGCCTTTTTCTCCAGTTCATGACAGTTAGGGTATGTCGAAAAACTCCCATCTCATGTTCTCCCACAACTTTAAAATCGTTCTATATTGCTGTCTTCTTTGCATGTTTATTTTGCATTTTGGGTTGGTACTTCTGCATTGATGTAGCATTGAAATGATTTTTGAAGTTGAGGGAGAAAATACAAGTTTTTCGACATACCCTAACTGTCTTGCGCCAGAATACAGAGTTCATTAAGAGAAAGACAAGACGAGTGTTTGAGATTACAAATTATTTAAATTGTATTTTTAAAAAATGAAAATAACTGATTGTTACACTAGATAAGACCCTTCTTCCTCATCTGGGATCGTTTACAACCGCATTTGGGATCATTTGAAGCCGCAGTCCATTATATGGAGAAAAATCCTGAAATGCTTTCCTCAAAAAACATAACTTCTTCACGACTGAAGAAAGAAAGGCATGAACATTTTGGGTGACAAGGGGGTGAGTAAATTATCTGCAAATTTTTGTTCTGGAAGTGGACTTTCAGAAGGGTGATTTCCAATGACAGCGCTGCTCAGTGAATTTGCTGGCTACGTCAAGCTGCTGTTGAAGTTAAATATAACTTAAAGTTAAAAATAACTTAAAGCAGTAAATTCTAGAAGATCTGGCCAAGGTGAGGCTTTTCTTGG
Source organism: Labeo rohita (assembly GCF_022985175.1). Taxonomy (NCBI): domain Eukaryota; kingdom Metazoa; phylum Chordata; class Actinopteri; order Cypriniformes; family Cyprinidae; genus Labeo; species Labeo rohita. The sequence goes on along the minus strand of NW_026129524.1, from coordinate 206,991 downwards.
TGTGTTCATGAATGCTGAACAGCCACTGACACCCTGGAGCTCACACCTCCGAAAACACTGATGCAAATTTTCAAATGGATGTCATCTCCATTTAACAAACTGCATATTTAAACTATAAACAAGTACATTCTCACCTGAAAACCTCTTAAAACTACATTCTGTGACACAAAAACAGTATTATTTTTTAAATTAAAGCTGCAGGCAGCGCTGAAAGGGTACTCACACCCAGGCTCACCCCTACCTTTGGATTTAGGAAAACAGCACCTTCCTGCTGCCAGCTGGTGGCACTATGACTATAACTAAATATTGGCATGCATAAGTCTTTAGGCCAGAAGTTTTATCAAACATGTGAAGTCTGGTGCAGATTAAACATGGTATGTTTGAGTTAGTCTAAATCATGTCTTTTAGGTGTCTGCAGGCCAAGAGTCTTAACAAACATGTGAAGTTGGTGTAAAACAAGTAATTTCCTGTTCCTAGCAGATGGTGCTATGATTATTAATTAATACTGGCCATAAGATATGCTCAGCCCAGGCCTCTTATTAAACGTGTGAAGTTTGGGGCAGTTTGAACGTTCTATGGCTGAGCTACAACAACTTCTATTCCCATGGCAAAACATCAATTGTGTTCTGCAGTGAGGGGCTACTGCAATTTAATGTCTCAAGGGGCTTTAGATTACACTCACCAAATGTGGTGAGTTGCAGTGTAATTTTGACAGGCATTTTTTATGTAGTTTTAGTCTTTATCTTGAGGCAAAAATGCTTAATAGTCTTAGTCACAAATTAGTCATTTTAGTCATTACTTTTAAAAAAACTGCAGTTACCAACATTTATTTTAGTAGCTTACGAGAAATTTGAATCAAGGAGTGAATTTGGAAAAACTAGAATAAATGATGACAAATTTAGAGATTTGTCGAGATCGAAAAATCATCTCATTCTAAGGGGTTGTTCCTTTAAATGCAAATGAGCTCTGCTCACCCCACCCCTCTCTTCTCTCTGTGAAATGACGATCTATTTACTATGCTTTAATTTTTGCTATTTGTGTTGCAACTTATTAGTAGCTTGTTTTTTATGATGTTCAAAGATCTGTTTATCTGAATATTTTGTTGATTGTCACCATTGTTGAGATTCTTACGCCGATTCTTCATGTCTATGTGTGCCGCAAATCAATCTTTTTTGTGCACAAAATAAATATGTTCACATGGTCAAAAACACAATCAGTACACTGATGAGCTACTTTAATAAACAATGCAACAATCAATGAGTCAAGCCACTATATAAAGATTTCACCAGCATCAAGAAGCAACATTACCTGATTGCATTTTATCTTCGTTTACTCTGCTATCATAATGTGCTTTCTCAACACAGAATTGCAGCAGCAAAAGAAAAAAAACATTACAATGGTATAATGTCAACAACCAAGTGACCAACTTAAGCATTGCCATTCACCAAAATGGTAACCTTAAAATGGAATTCACTAAAACTGTAAAAATAAACCTCTGTTAATTCTCAGTAAGAACTTCTGCATGACACATAAAGTCAAACTGTTGTGGAGTTGTTTAATCCTCCTTTGCTGAGATCTTAAGAAATTTAATGTCTTTTATTTCAGTTGATTTCGTCTGTCACTGGAAGTCAGTTGCAGTAATTCTAAATAATTTATAATCTTATTTCTTAAATGGGAAATTTTGTTTTGATTAAATCTATATCTTTTTATTTAGATCAAAACTAGAATTTAAATTAATTAACTTTCTTCAACAAGAAAAATATACTTTCATGCCAGGTTTAATAAAACAGTTTTCATAGAAATACTGTTTAGTGCAAATTATTTATTTTTCATTGGCTCAAGTTATAAAATCTAGATCCGAACCATTAACGTCCTGAATGTTCTGTGAATGTCCTCCAAATAACATCCCCTAACCCTTTAAAGAACTCCACATCATGACCGTCTCGGAACGTCCTGGGAACGTTAATAGGTGACGTCCTTGACACCAGCGTGGACGTTCTGACGAGGTTTGGGGGACGTCACATTTCCAAATAAAATATGGTCCTCTAAACGGCCCAAGAACGTCCTGAATGTTCTGTGAAGGTCCTCCAAATAACGTCCCCCAAACCTTTAAAGAACTCCACATCGTGACCATCTCAGAACGTTATGGGGACGTTCTGAGGATGTTCTAGGAATGTAAAATTTCTAGCGGAGTTGTTAATATAAAGCCACCACACAACCAACACACACACAGCTGAGCTTTGTCACTTTAACTTGATGTAAATGTAATAAATTATTCTTCAAACATGCAGACATCTAAATGAACACATATAGTTTTACATAAACTTGTAATGACTCTAGGCTAAAACAAACACTAAAAGAAACTTGAAACATTGTTTACTTATGAGTCATTTGTATCTTATAAAGAAATCTCTCACCCCACACGAAGAGAATCCAGATTTGTGTCTGCATTCTGCTGTTGCTGGTCTGTATGTGATCGGATTGCTCAGAATATTTCATTTCAGCTCAGTGCCAGAACTCCTCCGCTTCGGCTCTGTGTAATCATTCGACCCACGTAGGAGGAGACGTTCTCGCAACGTTCCCTAAAAGTTCTCTAAAGGTGACGAATGTCCCTAACCTTTACAGGACATTGGAGACGTTCCTAAAATGTCCTCTTTTGGTTACGAAAGTGCTGGTACTCAATGTTCGTTATATGACTTTAGGGGGACGTTCCATTTTGGTTATTTTTTGGTCACATAAGAACGTTACAAAGATGACATTTGGGACATTAACAGAACATTCTCACATGGTCCTCTTTTAGTCATATAATAACATTCACAATATGACTTTAGGAGGACGTTCTCTATTGGTTATTCTGTGGTCACATAACAACGTTACAAAGAGGACATTTAGGACGTTAACAGAACGTTCTCACATGGTCCTATTTTAGTCATATAATAACGTTCACAATATGACTTTAGGAGGACGTTCTATATTGGTTATTCTGTGGTCATATAACAACGTTACAAAGAGGACATTTAGGATGTTAACACACTGAAAAAATGTTTTCATTTATAATTATAATTAATTAGTAATATAATTAGTAATTATAAATAATTTATAATCTTATTTCTTAAATAGGAAATTTTGTTTTGATTAAGTCTATATCTTTTTATTTACATCAAAACTAGAATTTAAATTAATTGACTTTCTTCAACAAGAAAAATATACTTTCATGCCAGGTTTAATAAAACAGTTTTTATAGAAATATTGTTTAGTGCAAATTATTTATTTTTCATTGGCTCAAGTTATAAAATATAGATCATAATAACCCTTTAAAGAACTCCACATCATGACCGTCTCGGAACGTCCTGGGAACGTTACTAGGTGACGTCCTTGACACCAGCGTGGACGTTCTAGGAACGTTTTGGGAACATCATATTTCCAAATAAAACATGGTCCTCTAAACGTCCCAAGAATGTCATGAATGTTCTGTAAAGGTCTTCCAAATAACGTCCCCCAAACCTTTAAAGAACTCCACATCGTGACCGTTTCAGAACGTTATGGGGACGTCCTTGACACCAGTGGGGACATTCTGAGGACGTTCTGGGAACGTAAAATTTCTAGCGGGGGAGTTTGTGTAATCATTATTCTGACCTAATTCTGACACGCTTGCACTAGTTCCAACAACAGTACAAATGTTTTTGCCACTTTCTCTTTAGTGTAGATGGGTCACTGACGTATAAGAATTTTCAACAGGCCATTTTTAAAATACCAAAAACTGTATATTTACAGTTTTTGGTATTTTAAAAATGGCCTGTCGAAAATTCTACAAATTCTACAAATAATCTTGGTAATTAATTCAAATAAATGAGGGTAACCCTCATTTATTTGAATTAATTACCAAGATTATTTGTAGAATTTGGATCGTTTCTTTGCACTTTTTAAGTTATTTAACCGATAGAGACTTTTATTTTGAAATGCGGGTTGACGGAAATGCACGAATATCGCGAATACGGAGAGAGAGAGCGAGCACAGATGGAGACGGATCACGGAGTTAAATCAGAGGATTAAGGACACATTTAAGTTAATTTAGGCATCTAATCAATGTTTATCGTTTCGTTTTTCAGTGTTTTTTTTATTTTATGTTATTTTTTTACTTTGCTGTTTGGCACCTGGTTGAAAAGGATAACAAGGTAGTCAAGAACATTTACACACTTATAAACACATACATAGCGTACATCCTGTCTCTATGACTGTTTTATGTGTTTGTTTAATTTACGAGTAATTTTATGTTGTTTATGATAAATGTTAGCGTTAATTTAGTGATTTTGTTGCTGTAAAGTTGATTGTTTGTTTAATTTATATGGATGTGAATTCATTGAAAATTCCAATATTGTTTATTCATCTGTTCTTCTAGCTGGTATGGTGTTGTGCAGTTAATAAGAACTATAAACACAAAGGAAGACAGTACAACATCAGTGCATGAGTCTTTATGCTTCAACCAGGCTGTAAGAAGAATTATATCTATTGTAATTGTTCAAACATTAAGAATGTTGTGTACTCATAAATTCATATAAAAATCTTAAATTAAGTGATTTTAGTGTTGTTGTTGTTTATATCTAGATCAGGTGTTTTAAACTCTGAGCCCTGCAGAGTTTAGTTCCAACCCTGCTCTAACACACAAACCATGTAGTTGTCAAAATAAGCCTGACCCCGCTAGAAATTTTACATTCCCAGAACGTCCCCACTGGTATCAAGGACATCCCCATAACATTCTGAGACGGTCATGATGTGGAGTTCTTTAAAGGTTTGGGGGATGTTATTTGGAGGACATTCACAGAACATTCAGGACGTTAATGGTTCGGATCTAGATTTTATAACTTGAGCCAATGAAAAATAAATAATTTGCACTAAACAATATTTCTATGAAAACTGTTTTATTAAACCTGGCATGAAAGTATATTTTTCTTGTTGAAGAAAGTCAATTAATTTAAGTTTTGATCTAAATAAAAAGATATAGATTTAATCAAAACAAAAGTTCCCATTTAAGAAATAAGATTATAAATTATTTAGAATTACTGCAACTGACATCCAGTCACAGACGAAATCAACTGAAATAAAAGACATTAAATTTCTTAAGATCTCAGCAAAGGAGGATTAAACAACTCCACAAACAGTTTGACTTTATGTGTCATGCAGAAGTTCTTACTGAGAATTAACAGAGGTTTATTTTCACAGTTTTAGTGAATTCCATTTGAAGGTTACCATTTTGGTGAATAGTGTTTGCTTTAGTTGGTCACTTGGTTGTTGACATTATACCACAGTGTTTTTTTCTTTTGCTGAGCAATTCTGTGTTGAGAAAGCACATTATGATAGCAGAGTAAACAAAGATAAAATGCAATCAGGTAATGTTGGCCTCTTGATGCTGGTGAAATCTTTATATAGTGGCTTGACTCATTGATTGTTGCATAGTTTATTACAGTAGCTCATCAGTGTACTGGTTGTGTTTTTGACCATGTGAACATATTTGTTTTGTGCACAAAAAAGATTGATTTGCGGCACACATAGACATGAAGAATCGGCGTAAGAATCTCAACAATGGTGACAGTCAACAAAATATTCAGATAAACAGATCTTTGAACATCATAAAAAACAAGCTACTAATAAGTTGCAACACAAATAGCAAAAATTAAAGCAAATAGTAAAAATAAAAGAAAATACTAAGACAATTCAGGTGCATAATTTATTCATGTTGCAATGCATTCTGGGAGCCATTACTGAGTTTTGATTGGAGTTCCCAGAATGCACTGCAGCATGAAGCTTTTTGTTTATTGTCACCATCACTGAGCTTCATATGCTGATCCTTGATGATTGTGTGTGGTTAACTAGAACAGATGTTCAAATTACCAAATTAAAACATTACTTTTATAAACAATATAAAGTTATTTTTTTTACAATCAAATGCTCATAGGCTCAGGTTTTGGATGAGATCGGCGTGTCAGGCCAGTACATGACAACATTATTGTTAATAACCAGCCAACACTATCTGACCATGTTTTCTTTTGGCTTTTTTACCATAACAAATGTGTTTTGCAAACACAGAGTTACAACAACCACAGAAAAGCTAATATTAAAAAGTCAAGGGTCAAGAGCCCAACTAAAGCACACACTGACCACATTAATGGTGACTTCAAATAAACACAAACATCTAAACCTCTGTTCTCAATAAAAACTTTTTTAGACATATGACAGAAATTAAGTCAAACTGGTTAGTAATGAGTGAAGCTGCTGATGCTGTTTGTGGAGTAGTTTAATCCTCCTCTGCTGAGATCTTGAGAGATTTAATCTTTTATTTTAGTTGATTTTATCTAAGGCTGTGACTGGAAGTCAGTTGTAGTAATTATAAATTGTTTTAATAAATTATGTCTTAAATGGGAATTTTTGTTTTGATTAAATCTATATCTTTTTACTCAAAATTGTTTTAATTGGATGAATGAAAACATTTTTTTCAATCAAATTTTTTTTTCAGTGTGTTAACGTCCTAAATGTCCTTCGTAACGTTGTTATGTGATCACAGAATAACCAATATAGAACATCCTCCTAAAGTCGTATTGTGAACGTTATTATATGACTAAAACAGGACCATGTGAGAACGTTCTGTTAACGTCCTAAATGTCCTCTTTGTAATGTTGTTATGTGACCACAGAATAACCAATATAGAACGTCCTCCTAAAGTCGTATTGTGAACGTTATTATATGACTAAAAGAGGACCATGTGAGAACGTTCTGTTATTGTCCCAAATGTCATCTTTGTAACGTTCTTATGTGACCAAAAAATAACCAAAATGGAACGTCCCCCTAAAGTCGTATAACGAACATTGAGTACTAGCACTTTTGTAACCAAAAGAGGATGTTTTAGGAACGTCTCCAATGTTCTGTAAAGGTTAGGGACATTCGTCACCTTTAGAGAACTTTTAGGGAATGTTGCGAGAACGTCTCCTCCTACGTGGGATAATCCTTAGATCACCTAATAAAAAAAAAAAAAAATAATAAAAAAATTATATATATACGTATATATATATATATATATATATATATACACATACATTCTCTCTGCTCTCTGGGCTCATGTATTAACAACTGTTTGTTCAAATGTGTTGAACAACTGGTGAAACTCTGATCTGATCTTACAAATTTTGTCTGTAGTAAGCATATGTCATTTCAATAGGCTGTAGATTTGAATTGTCTTAGTTTACTTACAACTACTGAAAAAAAAAATACTAATTAGTTGCTGTTGGTGCCAATTCCCCCAGAATTTGAGTGCTTGCTTAAGTGTAAATAACTGCTCAGTATGTTATTTTTATTTTAAATGTTCAAAGATTTATGTTGAATTGAGAGTATAATCAAGACAAATGTTTTTATGCCATTATTAAGTTTGACAAGTACATAATTTTAAATGTTTTCTGTCTATTTAAATTTTTAAACTGACCTTCTCCCGAGGGCATTATTACTGTGTGGAATTTCCTGCATTGTTTCACTCAGGTGTTCTCTCTCTGAAAGTCTTTCAGACAAAATAACCCTGCCAGAGCTTCTTGTTTTGATAGTGAAATTCCTTTATTTGAAACAGTCGCTATGATCATGTGACTGTCTCTCTCAGATCTTTGTTAACTCATTACTCCCACTTGAGGACACTATATACCAGCACTGAGTAAAAGATATCTGCTATCTGATTGGTGATGTAGTTTGTGCTGCTGATTTAAAATTAGTAAATGGTTAAAGTGTTCACTTTCCACTCATATTAACTTTGCAGCTAATATTAGTAAATATTAATATTAGTAAGTATTTAGGAATATACTTTAATACATAGCAATAATACTGTACAAATAATTTAAAATTAACATTTTCAGTAGTCTGTAAATGATGGTAATGGTTTATGGTTAACTAATGAGTAAGTAACGTACAGCAGGTACACTTTTTCATGTTACACAAATTTATATATTCTTCTTAAAGCTTTACAATGTTGGATTAAAGTTAGGCTATAAAGATCATTTATTATTACATGCCATTTTGTTGGCCTAATTCAAACTCCTTCTGCTGAATTCACCAATAGTATATAGCTCCAATCAATTGATACAGCAGTGACAACAATGCAAAACTGCAGTACATTCAAACATGTGACATGACTGTATTAATGCACTTCCTTCTTTTTCCTCAGACCAGTAAATATTGAAAAAAAAAAAAAAAAAAAAAAACATAAAAACAAATTAGATATCTACAGTTGAAGTTCCCAGTGTAACACAGGGTGTTCTAGTATTGTGTTCTGCTTGCTTATCTCATGCATGTTCAAACTCCTTGCAGCCACTACAGCAGCTCAACAAAATACTCATGATGTGCTCTGCCAAATGTGGCTGTTTTGTGATAGTAGTATTCTGAGTTCAGGATGAAGTTCATGCAAGTTCACATAAACGAGTCAAATGAAATTATACTGTTAAAATCTTGTTTGCATCACAGCAGCTGGCTGACATTTGAGTTTAGTAAATAAATACATACAAAATAAAGACTTGTAAATAAATAAAGAGTTATTTACAAGCATGCTGAAAATCATAATCACTTCAGGGACATCCATATAACACAGGAATACACAATATTTACATTTTGGAACAGATTGATAGTTTACAAATTTGAAGCTTAAAGAGAAGGTGGAAAAATTGTATTGGTTACACTACTAAAAAAATTTTGTTTCAACTTCTAGTATGTTTTCTTGCTACCTTAAATTTTTAAGTGTAATGAACATACATTTCCAAGTTGTTGATTAGTACAACACACTATTTCAAGTTGGCTAAACTTAATTTTTTAAAGCAGCAAGAACACTTACTTTTTTAAGTTCAATCTATTTATTTGTTGATTTATTTCAGTGTACATAAAACTTCACATTCACATACTGTACTTAATGACAGCACTTGCTTTTCATTAAAAATATGTGGTTGTTCTGGAAGTTTACTGTTTAATTTATATGCCACAGTAAAAAATATTGATTACAAATTTCAACCACCTCCTTTGGATTGGTAATCAATTTACCCTCCCACTTAGAAGAACAATTCTAGAAATCTTTTTATAATGCTGTAGAGAGCTTTTTCGAACATCAGCCATGTTACCTCTGCACCATTCAGACTTTAACAAATATCCTCAAGACCAGTAGGTCTATAAAGAAAATACTTTCAGTTCAGAGAACAATATTGAAATCTCAGTAATTTTAATACTCCACCCTCTGCACACCCTTAATTTTTTACAGTAACAGGTAGACTCTTTGTTTAACTAACAGCTGGGAGCTCAATGTGGTCAGTTGCCATGACAGACTGTAATAACAACTGCAACCTCTGATTCTGAAAAGAAAGAAAACATCAGCTTGATAAAACTTAATGCAAAACTGACGGCAAAATGACATCAGCGAATATGAATATTGTGCCTGAAAATGAGAATTTAGCAGATTTGCTTTGACAGCACATGTACATTATCACTCTGTCATCTGTTTTATTTGTGCACTCACATCTGAAACACCATAAGTTTTTTTAAGTTGGTTGCTCATCTCTAAGACATCTATTGTGACAAAACACCAGGCAAGTTTGACTCCCTTTTCAGAGCTTTTAATAAAAGCACAAACCACTCCAGGGAGTAAATCCGAATCAGGTCAACAAGCAGGGTTAAAACGTGGGCAGTCGCTGGCACCAATAGCCTTGTGGGCAGCGCGTCGACACACCACAAATGTAGGCTAGTCTGCGAAGCTACCACGGAGCAAGGCAGGAGGGGGCAAGAAGAATGGCTAACGTTATGGATCAGACAAAGGGAGTTAGCAATGTCAACATGACTGAGAATTAGACATCCCCAGGCCCATGGTGGAGACGACAGAGGGAGGAGCCATGGAGGAGGAAGGGCTGATGACTCCGGGGGGCCGACCAATGGCGGCGGAGCAGGTGCGGAGGAGCCTGAGGTGGAGACGGAGAGCCGATGAGCCAGGGTGATGAGGAGGATCCGGAGGACCGAGGTGGAGCCGATGGCGCTGGCGACTGACGTGGAGGAGTGTATCCGGGGGGCCATGGTGGAGCCAGAGCGACAGAGGACAAAGGTGGAGCCGAAGGGATGGAGGAGCCTGACGGAGCCGGAGGGATGAGGCGCAGCCGGAGGAATGGAGTCCCAAGGCGTGGGATGGTCTGCGCCAGACAAAGGTGGAGCTGGAGGGACGAGGGAGCATGCAGGAGGCACAAATAAATGTAAACGGTCTTTAATCCACGGAACACAGGGATGAATTCACAATAGACACATGGACAAACACACACACATAACTGGTAGACGTGACAGAGACAAAAAGCAAGGACAGGAACTTAAATACACATGGTGATTGGGAAACATTGGATTGGATTGGATTCATAATCAAATTAAACAAGGACAAGAAAACCAGGAACAGAGACAGGGGCAAAACAAGACAAAACAAGTCCATTATCCTGACAATAACTTGCCTTAATTTTGCTCTTTTTAAGAAACCCTAATAATTTTGAGTTTTTCCCAAGGACCAGTGTTGGGCAGTAATGCATTAATTAGTAATGTGTTACTGTTATTTGATTTTTTTTTTTTTAAGTATGGTATTTTAAGGATGCTCAAATCAGTCAAACCGAGAAACCACAAGAGCTTTTATCATGTATGAAAATGTGCTGTTCATAAGGGGGGGAAAGGCAAGAAATTGACTGAAAAGCGCAGGAAAAAGTGGCTTGTAAACCTCCGTCTGTGGTCAGGAGGAGAGTCGGATAATGCTTGTGTGTACAAATGGTTAAGAAAAGATATAATAATATGTTAAGATATTAATAAATAAATATATAAATAGATACAGGGTGAGACAGTGAGAATTCACTTAATGCTAAACGCCACATGTAGACACAATGTAAGATATTATATTTGTAGTTTCGAGAGCATCATTGATTATAACGAAACATTGTGAGATTGCAATTGTCATGAATCTGGTCCTGAACTCCAGTCCGCTTACCACCAGAGGTCGCCTTGCCATTCACATTACACAGACTGATGCACCACACCCCGGACTACCTTCCCCATCATTCTTTACGCTGATGACACACCGCTGCATCCAATCACACACTCTATATAAGCCTCAGACTTCCTTCTCCTATTGGCCGAGTATTGTTTAGCGTGTAACGCACCCTGTGTTAGCTACTTAGCCATCCGAGTATCTTTTAGTCTTGTTTCTTCATAGTCTAGTCATCCGTGTCCTGATCTTGCCTTGGATTACCCTTTGTCTTGTTGTTTTTGGACTCTGTTTTGCCCCTCGTATAAACTCTCGCCTGTCTAGTGGATTACCCTTTTGCCTCATTCCTTGCAACTAAGCCTGATAAAAAAGAAACACATTTATATGAAGGATGCAGGATATATGTCACTCCTGAAACTACTGCTGTACAGGGTTTTTGGCTATTGGCCCTGTTAGCAGCATGTAAAGTGAAACATTTTTTCAAATTCTGAATTGATTATAGCCTAGAAAGCGAGCAAATAGCGCTTTTATATAGTCGCTAGAAAGCTGTCACTCACTTCAATTTATCGCAATCTCACAAGGTTCCATTGTAATCAATTGCAAATATGTCTTATTTACATTGTGTCTATGTGTGGCATTTAGCATTGAGTGAATTCTCACTGTCTCACCTTGTATCTATTTAGATATTTCTTTATATATTAATATTATTATATCTTTTATTAACCATTCGCACACACAAGCATTATCTGACTCTCCTCCTGACCATAGACGCAGGTTTACAAGCCACTTTTCCCTGCTTTTTTCAGTCAATTTCTTGCCTTTTCATCCTTATGAACAGCAAATCTTCATACACGATACGAAATGAAATTTCTCGGTTTGACCGATGTCCATAAACAACTAAAAACAAAATCATTTTGAGATTCTGCTATTGATTACAATAGAGAAAAATCACTTCCTGTCCTCCATCTGCATTTCGCATGTCCTCAGAATCACGTGATTGCAAACAACCTATTATAAGGTGCGTTCATGCCATATGGGAATTCCTGTAATTACGAGATTCCAACTTGTAAAAAGCGTTCACATCCTCGTAGAACTTGTAATTACAACTTGTGAACTGGGAGTCTTCTGAGAGCTACGACTTGTACTACATGACCGCTGTACCACCTGACACAACGTAGGCTCTGTTTAGCCGTTGATAGTGTTACCATAGAAAAGCATAATTCCGAGCCTGAGGACATGAACAGCTCCGAGTAGAACGTCACATGTTGTCATCTCGACATTATGGTAATTACGATATGACGTGAACGCAGCAATAGTAACAAGCCTAAATCTCTATATGTTACCGTTGCATTACATCTTTGCCAAAATAATGCAGTTTCATCATCTAGATTGTAAAAAGGGTGTAGTACAGTCGACGTCCTTTACCTGAGACCTGCTTTGACTGGTAAGCACCCTGAGGCAGATACTATGCTTTAATAACATATTTTATCGGGAGTATTTATGTTGGGATGTTGTGGCTAGGCAACACAAAAGACTTACTATTTTATAGATGTACAGAAAAAAAGTTACATAACTAGAAATGTAACTAATTACTTTTGAAATAAAGTAATCAGAACAGTAACTAGATTACTTTTAAAAAGACAAATCAGTAATCAATAATTCAATTACATTTCCAGAGTATCTTGCACAACACTGCCAAGGATAAGAGGCAGAATCTAGGATGTGGATGTAGGATTTTTATTTTTTATTATTTTTCTGGAGGATATCAAACATGTTTGATATTTTAAGCTGATTTTAGAACACATATTGTTTTCAATGATCACATGTCTCCTAGCAACAAGGCACATGTTTCTGCATGAGTCATGCAACAACTTTGAAGTCCGGTAGTGTATGATCCACAGTCATTTAGTGTATGATGGCCAGTATTTCCTCTGTGATTATTACCAAGTCAGTAAGTGTATGACGCCCAGTGTTTAAAAATATGTTTATGTTTTAAAAGTCATAGTGTATTCCAGCCTTAAGTATTTTCTCTGCTCGTGTTCTGTATGGTAATTTTTCAATATATGTACATTCATTAGCTAACACAATTTTTAAATTGTTCTTTTGTATTAATGTATTACGAAATTGTTGTTCTGGAAGTGGAGTTCTTCTTTAAGCCAGGCACACACTGTAATGGTGCATTCAAGTCATGTCGGATATATCGGATTTACCAGCTCAACGCATATGAACGCCACCGCAAAGTTGTTATTGCGTGTGGGAAACTTGAAATTTTCTTTAAGCCCTGAGTTTCCGAGTTGTGGGCGTGTGAGTGAAAAAATGTGTTGGAAAGACAATATATGCAGCATCTGTATTGACGGCAAATTTGTTGAAATGCATAAACTGATTATTTTTTTAATGTACAATAAAACTATATAAGTTACATATACAAAATATTATGTTATTGTATAATTATCTATGATGCAGTTCGCATCACCTTCATAAATTTAATAAAAACTGAAAAAAGCAAAAGCACAATGATCCAGTCTTTATTCATTTTGTTGATGCAGAGTTAAAAAAAAATGTTGACTTTCATGTAGAAATGGTAAATTGCCATCTTGTTCCGACCAAAGTGACTTGAAAGCACCTGATGTTATAATGATGACTTCTCAACTCGTAAGTACGAATGTCCCAGGAGGACTTGAACGCAGCATAAGATTCTGCCCATGATTTGGCCGTCTGAGACAAATTTTGCAAATTCTAAAAGATTCCTCCGATCCTAGGCTAAAATCTGTGGTTCCCTATCTGTCGTACACTCTGAGTTGTGTCGAGTGGTGTACGACACTAGGGGTCGCTCTTGGGAGCCCAAACACCTCTGATAGTTTGAGAAAAGGCCAATGAAATTGGGTGTGCAGAATTTGCATAGCTGGCCACGCCCCCGGGCAACCGGGTATAAATAGGGCAGCGCATGCTCTGCTCACTCATTCTGTTTCTTCGGAGTCGAATACAGCGTCTCTCTGTGAGAAGCTGCACCATTCACCTTTTTGTTGTTGGATCCATGGTACAAGCAGTGGTCTCTCCTTTCTCATACACAGATGAGTGTTGTGAGAGTTCCCCTGCGTGCGTCGACGGCGATCTTGAAGAGCAATCTTCCTTCTAAAAGAGTAATTTCTCTGAAAGAGCTGGCGCGGTGGGATTGGGTGTTGGTAAACATATCTTTTCCTCCGTGTCATCCTGGTTACGGCTTACCTTCCCAAACGATCGACATGACCGTTGTGTTCAGTGTTGAGTTATGCTCACGCTGATGCAGCGTTTGTGGTTGATTTATGTTTTGCTTGCGAGAACATGATCATGGGCGCGCTTTGGCCCGACTGCTTCCCGTTCCGGTCCTTCTACTTCCGGGTACGAGTCTGTCTCAGTACAGCTGACTTTCTTATTTGGAGCTCCTAAATGGGCGAAAAATGGTTAGCTGCAGCATCGCTAGGAGGGCATAAGCTGTTAAAGCTGAAGCGTCAGCATCGCAAACCTCTGCGGGGGGGGCTGATTCTCAGTTTGAGGCGGACGCTAAAATGGCGGCCGTGCCTGAAACGGGCAGCCAAGGAGGAGTTGATTAATAGACATCTGGGTAATGACCTGTACGCTTGTTTCCAGTGCCTGTTTCTCGGAAGTGCACGAGAAGTCGATGAAATCGCGGAAAGCCAGTTTAAAAAAAACAACAACAAAAAAAAACGGTTGGAACGCGATATACCAACTTCTCCTCCTTCACCACCCTCAATGGGGGTCCAGCGAGGGGGTTTCAGAGGTTCCCAGGCGGAGGGGGAGATTGCGGTGTACTCCCCGCAAAACACCGCCGCTTGTGGGGTTCCTCCCATGACTCCCGTCCAGGGCCTGTAAGTTCTTCCCGGGCAAGGCTTATATGGCTTCTGGACAAGCTGCGTCTGCCTTACATGCCACGGCCATCCCCTTGGCATTCAGGCTGCGGCGTTGTGAGTTCTGTACGAGGGTGGTTCCAACCTAGAGCTACAGAAACTGCGTACAATGACCGATTACGCTCTCTGAGCTTTGAAGTCGTGGCGCATGCTCTGGGAAGGGCGATGTCCACTTTGTTGGTCCAGGAGCGCCACCTGTGGCTTCACCTGTCAGAAATGTGGGAAATTTGAAGTCCGCTTCTTACCCCCCCCATTTCCCAGGTCGGTCTTTCTGGTGACACTGTGATAGAATTTGCACGCAAGTCCTTTATGGTAGTTAAAAAGAGCAGACAGAGGCTATCATATATCCAGCCTCAGCCGTGGGTCGGGCTTCAGCCCTCTACCCCCGACTACTCCTGTCTGTTCGTTGCCACGGACGGCCCCCTATAGAACTCCTGAGGCCCCGTGACAGCCGGGCCTCCGGCCAGACCCGCCCAACGGTCAAAGTTCTTGCGGGAAGGTGGCAACACCAGCTTGTCAGTAGGCTTGCTAGAACCCTCGTTAGGTTTCTAGTTTTTTTCCTCAGATGAGCAATCCAGAGCTGGCGGGCTAACTGACCCACCCAGATCCACTCTCGACCTGGGGATAAGAGATGGGTTTGGCACAAAACCATTTCTGACTGTCTGTCTTCCTGCAGACAGTCACTGCCTGGTCAGTGTACAGGTCCCCCTCTCGGTTATCTTGCAGCAATAGCCCTCCATGTGACGGCTAGACTCGGTCACGGTTCTTCACTTCTTGCCTAGGACTGTGCATAGTCAGTGCTGTAGTGCGTGAGTGCACTCTGCTTCAGCACAGCGGCCCTCTTCATGTACCAGGGCTTCTGGGACATATGGCATCTTCAGCCACGGTCACGCTGCTGGACCCAATGCATGTGGAACCGCTGTAGCACTGACTTCATACCGAGTCCCGAGATGGGCGTGGCACCAGACTCACATTGTGTGTACATCACACTTTGTGTTCCAAACCTTCAGCCCTTGGGGACACATTAGTTCTGCGGGCAAGCTTGCCTCTGGGACAAGTGTCTAGACGCACTGTGTCTCAACAGTTGCTTCCAAGTCAAGCTGGGGTGCCATGTGCAACAGGTATGCAGCCTCGGGGTTCGGTGGTAATATGCACGGTAATATGCGGGTATGCAGCCTCTGTGGTAATACGGCCTGACCGAGGACTCCCTCGGTTCAGATCCATTGACACTCAGCTGACCGTACCGCTTATTCCCCAGTGAGCCTTATTGCACAGACACGTCGGGCAATGTCGGGAAGGTCTCGAAACAGATTCTCTTGGTAGCCCTGTTCGGCCCAACGGAATTTGGTTCTCGGAGCTCATGCTCCTACCATCGACACACCCCCCCTGAGAAGGAACCTCCTTCCTCAGGGAAAGGGCACAATCTGGCACCCGTGCCCAGATTTCTGGAACTGCCTTCTATGGTCCCTGGACGTGACCAGGAAGCTTCCAGAAACCTTCCACCCACAGTGGTAAGCACCCTATACAGGACTGAGCCCCCTCCACCAGGCGGTGGCATGTCCTGGGAATGGCGCAGGTGTTCTTCCTAAGGGTAGAACCCACGGAGTTGCGGCATCAAATCTGTGCTATCCCTCCTCCAAGGAGGCCTGGATAGGCACCTTTCTGCTTCTACATCAAGGTCCATGTACAGCCACCATGACCTGGTAGAAGGCAGATCAGTGGGGCATGATTTGTTAAGAGGTGCCTGGAGACGGCCTCCCTGATTGCGCTTACCTCTGTTAAGAGTGGGAAATCTTCAAGCCCTCTCCGTCAACATTCGTGCCTGGAATTCGTGCCGGTGAACTCTCACGTTGTTCTGGGAACCCAGCCTGAGTACGTGCCCATGGTAACCACCACTCCCTTTAGAGATTAGGTGGTGACCCTGCAAGCAATTCCTTACCAGGAAGATGACCCCAACCTGACCCTATTATGCTCGGTCCGTGTCCCACGCATTACCTGGAACGTTCTCAGCACTTCAGACGTTCCGGTCAGCTGTTTGTCTGTTATGGAGGACAGCGGAATGGGAAGGCTGTCTCCAAACAAAGGATCTCCCACTGGCTTGTGGATGCGATCCGTACAGCCTACCAGGCCAGAGGCTTGCCCTGCCCACTGGGAGTGAGAACCCACTCGACCAGGGGCATCGCTGCCTTGGCAGCTCTTGCAAATGGGGCCTCGTTAACAGACATCCACAGAGCTGCAGGTTGGGCTACACCTAATTCACTTGCCAATTTGTGCATGGAACTGGTGTTGGCTAGAGTTTTAAACGCAAGCTCTTGGCTCAGCACTCTGGTTGGGTGTAGACCTTGCTTAAGCACTTCCCCTAATGGTGATTACGCTTCTAAGTTTCAGTAAGTTTCCTGACGTGAACCCTGAACACCTTCTCCATCACTTGGCACTTCTGGACGTGGCAGAGTTCGGCAGAAGAACTCGCTGCAAAAACCCAACACAAGGTATGGTTACTTTACTAACTCTTTGTTGGATTTGTGCCCCATATGTAGTGGCTCCTTATGTGGCCCCATGTATGTAATTCCACCTATAACTCTCTGCGGTGCGGTGTTTCCCCTAAAGGCAGGTTTGTCTTTAAGATCTGAATTTGGTAGTCTCCCCTAGCGTGAAACCCACTTCAGGTCTCATATCTAATAATATTCACTTTATACACCCGCTCTGGGCAGGTTGTGATCTCCGTAGTGCCTTTTTCCTACGGGAAACAGGCACTTTTCCAACATTCTCAAGACACTCAGCCGTTCCACTGAGGAAAGGCCCGGCTGCAGGACACTGCTGTGACAGGTCAGTTCTTGGACGTTGGAAGGTCACGAAGAGGTGAGCTGCACTTATGTTAACACTTTGGCTTGTTACTATCTGCGCACGATCACTCGTGACGCGGCCAGACTTGGGGCGTGAGTATATAGGGACCCCTAGTGTCGTAAACTACTCGACACAACTCGGAGTGTACGACAGATAGGGAACGTCTCGGTTACGTATGGTAACCCTCGTTCCCTGATGGAGGGAACGGAGATGTTGTGTCCTCCATGCCACAACTCTGGACTGCCTCTGAGTGAGTTGAGACGCTCGACTCCTCAGAACAGAATGAGTGAGCAGAGTGTGCGCTGCCCTATTTATACCCGGTTGCCCGGGGCATGGCCAGCTATGCAAATTCTGCACACCCAATTTCATTGGCCTTTTCTCAAACTATCAGAGGTGTTTGGGCTCCCAAGAGTGACCCATAGTGTCATACACTACTCGACACAACGTCTCTGTTCCCTCCATCAGGGAATGAGGGTTACCATACGTAACCGAGACGTTTTTGGTCTTTAGTTTGACATGTTCACAGACAGCTGATTAACCACCACAGTCCTGTGGTGTGACTTACTCTTACGACAAACATCAAACTTCATCGTTCATCAAGACAAGCCATGATCACAATTAAAGGGATAGTTCACCTAAAAATGAAAATTCTGTCAGTAATTACTCACTTTCATGTTGTTCCAAACCTGTAAGATGCAGGGTCAGAGAGCTCTCAGATTTGATCAAAAATGACTTAATTTGTGTTCCAAAGATGAACAAAGGCTTACGGGTTTGGAACGACATAAGGGTGTGTAATTAATGACAAAATTTTCATTTTTGGGTGAACTATCTCTTTAATGCTAGAGATTTCTTCTAACTGCCATAAACTTCAACGCTCCTGTCCATCACTCATGGAATTCCTATATGTTCCCTTTGCTATTAAAAACACGGGTTGTACCGCTGTTTTCATATGGGTGTTTAGTGCTGCTTACACAATCTCCTTGTTGTTAGCAGTTTGCATTGTATGCAGGAGCGAAATATTAAGCAT
Organism: Labeo rohita; assembly: GCF_022985175.1. Taxonomy (NCBI): domain Eukaryota; kingdom Metazoa; phylum Chordata; class Actinopteri; order Cypriniformes; family Cyprinidae; genus Labeo; species Labeo rohita. The sequence goes on along the minus strand of NW_026129524.1, from coordinate 188,201 downwards.
ATTAGCAGCAGCATTTAGCATCTGTGTTTATACAGCTGGAGAAAAAGGCAGTTAAATGAGAAGTCCACTTCCAGAACAAAAATTGACAGATGATGTACTCACCCCTTGTCATCCAAGATGTTTATGTCTTTCTTTCTTCAGTTGTAATAAAATTATATTTTTTGAAGAAAAGAAGAAAACATTTCAGGATTGTTTTCCTTATAGTGGACTTCTATGGTGCCCCAAGTTTGAACTTCCAAAATGTAGTTTAAATGTGGCTTCAAACAATCCCAAATGAGGTTGTAAATGATCCCAGCCGAGGAAAAAGGGTCTCATTTAGCAAAGCGATCATAAAAATAGTACAATTTACATACATTTTAATGTCAAATGCTCGTCTTGTCTCGCTCTGCCTGAAGTGTTTTTTTTTTTACAGTTCATGACAGTTATGGTATGTCGAGAAATTCCCATCTCGTGTTCTCCCTCAACTTCAAAATAGTCCTATATCACTGTTTTACCCTTTTTTGTTAAGGGTGTTTGATCTTCTTTGCATGTTCACTTTGAAAAGACTGGGTCAGTACTTCTGCAGTGATGTAGGATGATTTTGAAATGATTTTTTTTTAAATAAAGCTTTTTGTTATTTATATCATTAACAAAGAATTTCACAGAATGATTTCAGCAAAGTGGCTCCCCTCTCTGTTTGGCACCCCACGCACTGCATATATGCAATGATAATATATGCCCAATACATTACCATCACAGACACACAGAGATGGGAACTCGAGTCTGCGACTTGGACTCTAGTCGCACTTAAGTCACAAAACTGACTTGGATTCGTGAACTGGAGACTTGACTTCGATTTTGGTATGACATTCCATTCACATTCTCCCTTTACTACCCCACATGAAAGCATCATACGCCACATTTTTCTATTCATTCCTAATCCATTCTAGGGCTGCCACTAATGACTATTTTTATATAGATTAATCTATTGACTAATTTATAGATTAACTGAATAATCTAAATTATTAATTTCCCACACAAAAAAACAACAATTTTACTTAAGAACATTTTCTTAAACATGCAACTTTGCCATTCAGTAGTGTACCATAAAAAAGTATAAATGTAAACAAGCCCTTGACGAAATGTAACATATCCATGTGTTCTAGTCTACTAATAATAAAATTATAATCAATACATTATTTTTTTGAAGTTTTTACCAAAAATAATATTATTTACCAGAAAAGAGTGTAGAACATTAGTATAGAACAAAGAAGTATAGAACAGATAATATAAGATTGCATTTAAAATAAACTACACAGTCCAATCATCTTTACACATCAAATGCAGCACAGAAACCAAATTTGAAATGTAGGGATGTAACAATGCATCCCGAGCCAGTTGGAAATCGATACAAATATGTGACGATTCACATCTATTGAGATGTTAAATGATGGGGGTGATACAGTTGGGGGTGGGAGTTTATAAGAATGTATCTCTGAGGGGAAATGACTTTATTTAGAAAACTTTAGATGGTATTTTTTTTTTTTTTCATCTTGTCTCTATATAATGCATAATTAATTAGTGTTCATAACCGCAGCACAGCTTTGTTTACAGTGGTAACCAAGGAAACACTGTATCACTGCTGTTCCATAAGTGCCACCTGCTGGCAGAGAGTGAATCTGCGAGTGAATCTATAAATCTCATTCAGCCCATCTTTTTTTGTTTCGTACAGATGTTTTATGTAGTATAGTGTAGTACATCTTTGTTTGGATCATGATTAAAATAAAGTAATTTTAAATTGAAATAGATTTCTTTCATTGTGTTATTCATTTGATTTGGGGTTTGTTTTAAAATTTTGATTTCTTATTTGACACTTTGCACTGAAATTTGCACTCTGCTTCTGTGGGCAGTAAACCCCTTTAATTTGATTGGCCAGATCTTAAAGGGTTACTCCACCCCAAAATGAAAATTTTGTCAGTAATCACTTACCCCCATGTCGTTTCAAACCCGTAAAAGCTTTGTTAGTCTTCGGAACACAATTTAAGATATTTCGCATGAAAACCGGGAGGCTTATCACTGTCCCATTGACTGCCAGGTGAATGCCACTGTCAAGACCCAGAAAAGTATGAAAGACATCGCAAAAATAGTCCATTGCCATCATTGGGTAAATCTGAATTTTATGAAGTGACGACAATACTTTTTTTTTTTTGCGCAAAAAAAAAAAAAAAAAGATTTTATTTAAGAATTCATCTCCTCCGCAACAGCATAGCGCTGTTTTGGAAAATATCCGCTGGACACAAACTGCGTTGGAAGCAAAATAAATGTGGGTGGGTCCTCCCTCAGAAAATAATTACTGGAGTATATGCCATTTACTGTGGTCTGCCGCCTTTTAATAAATGGAGTGTCTTTTTGCACAGTGCAAATAGGCCGCAGTGTTGGTAGGGACTACATTACCTCTGCCTGCTAGTGTAACAACATTACAAAAGACAGCAGTTAAACAACATTTCCAGTGGTGTAAATGATAATGCACATAGCATATTGTTTTTGCTCACGAGAGACCTGAGTTTGCGTCTGCCTTTTGCCGAAATCGTTCTTGTCCCTTTTCACTTCTCATATCACAACGGAAAGTCATTTGTTTTCAGAGAAGATAAAAATAAAGGAAACAATCAAAAGTTGAAATAAAGTATAGGGTAGGGTTAGGTGTATTTGAGCAACAGGTAAGCTCAGATGTGTGTCGTGGCCATGCAGCAGGCGTGAGTAACCAGTGAAAAAAAACAGAATTTATATGGGTCATGTGGAATGGATTTGAAAGAACTAGTGTACAATTCAAGACTGTAGCTAAATGGAGTTTAATTTACTAGGGCATTTCTCATGTATTTGCTGAATTGGAGACGGTAAAAGTGGGTGGGTCCAATATCATTGGTCTTCAAAAGTGGGTGGGTCCTGTCCCACAGCACATACAATGATTCAGATGCCCATGGTCAGCCGCACCACACGGATTCTATGTATATTTATGCTTTGATTTGAACGAAAACAGCTTATCCAGCATCCAGCAGATAGTCTCAAAAATGGCGCTACGTTGACGTGGAGGAGGCAAATTGTTGAATAAAATCTTTTTTTCATTGAACCACTGATGGCAGATGGAATATTTTGATGGTGTCTTTCATACTTTTCTGCGTTTTGACAATGGTATTTACCTGGCAATCAATGGGACGGTCATGAGCCTCCCGGTTTTCATCCAAAATATCTTAAATTGTGTTCCGTAAACGAACACAGCTTTTACGGGTGTGTAACGACATGGGGGGTAAGTGATTAATGACAAAATTTTCATTTTGGCGTGGAGTAACCCCTTAATCATTTGATCACATGAAATAGTATGAAAAATGATAAATTATAAAATTATACAGGTGCGCTTCTAATAAAATGCACTGTGATAATGTATTGACTGATTAAAAATAAAGTATTAGTCATGATTTAGTTGGTATTTAATGTAGTAATTATAAAGAATTTACAAAGTATTAATCTGCAAAATGGTTTAAGGCTGGGCTGTCCAATCCTGCTCCTGCAGGGCCACTGTTCTGCATATATTAGCTCCTACCCTAATTAACCCTTGTGTGACCTTTCGGACATTTTTGTCCATTTCGGTTTTGTTTTTTGATCATTTTGCCTGTGTTATTGCCAGCTGCATAATTTTTGGCACAGGTGTGTATTTTTATTGGAATTCTACTATTTCACCCCCACTTCCTTTAATAAATCTATTTTGCACTAGGTACACAACATAGTTCCTCTCAGGACCTTAAGGACAAAAATGTCCCCATTGAAACCAATTAAAACTGCAATTGTTAATTGCAGTGCCATTTAACTGTAAAATTATGCAATTTTTGTTAAAAGGCTTTCATTCTGTGGGCAAGTTTTTAAAATTGAATTTTTTACTATTTTTTACAAGATGGTGCCATTTATTCAGGTATGGCCTGTAAAACAAATACTCGCTTTATTCCTGTTTTCTGCTTCTGCAGATTATAGAAGCAACTGGATAAAAATGCAACTATAATTGTGGGGGTGTGTTGGTATGAATGTCAGAGTGTGGTTTGTATGTGTGTCATAAAAAAAAAAACATTGTGTGTGTTCTTGTAATATTTGAAAGAGAAAAAATACTGCAAATCACAAATCCAACCACTGTGTGCACCAGTGCAGTTTTGCTGGCACCTATTGAGGAAAATCTGGTACTGCGCCCAAACAAAATCTTACTGAAAGCTTTTTTGAGATATCAACCTCGAATTTGGAACACAACTTGTTTAGATTTATGGATTGGCTTTTCAGATTGGCTTTGATTTTCTAGCAAGTTTAGAGATCAACATGTTTCATAAAATATATATTTTATATAATTTATATAGAAGTTCATAAAGCATTTTCATAATCGTAAACCTCTATAACTTTTTTCGGTTTCACTTTTTAACTTTTTCTACTTCAACAGTAATCTGCCATGGGTCTTCCTTAAAATAAGACCAAACTTAAGTCGCCGTAGCTTCTAATTTTTATGACAGTTTTTTGACATGGACATTTTTGTCCACTTACGACCTATGTGTAACTTTTTTTTTTTTTTTTTTTTTGACGCACAAGGGTTAAACTCAGCTGAACCAGCTAATCAAGGTCTTAGTGGGCATGCTAAAAACTTGCTAAAAAAGATAAGTTTGTTGAGGCAAGTTGGAGCTAAACTCTGCAGGACAGCGGCCCTCCAGGACAGAGTTTGGACAACCCTGTCCTGGAGTAGGTCTAAATATAAACATTAAAAATCATCCTGATTTCTGTCTACTTGTGAATTCCATAATTATTATGGCACTGTAAAATAACTTTCTGATGCACAATTCTTTTTAGATGGGAGTTAGTCATTCATGGAGCAATAGATGGATATTCTCACCTGATTACATACTTGAAATGTAATACAGACAACAGAGCTGCCACATCACAGGAGAATCTGTGCACAATCAGAGGATTGAGTGTCTTTGGAGGGATGTTTTGCTGTATGTTTTGTACAGTTTCTACAATGAATACTACAGCGTTGAGGACAATGGCACCCTAGATCCTGAAAATGAAGTTCACAAGCTTTCTCTTCAGCTTGTGTACTTACCTGAAATACAAAGTAGACAGCAGGATTTGTGAAGCCTGGAATTATCACCATCTAAGGACAGAATAATAACCCTCAGATCTGGGCAAATGGCATACTGACAAATGTAAGAGTAGATAGCATAGCACATCCATCAACCATGTATTTGGTGATGATCCACAATATAGAAGCACTTCTGGCACAACATGGAATTCACAACTTCCCGGTTGAATTGGGTGACCAGTTCCCTGATGTTACTCTCCAATAACCTAGTGTTGACCCAACTGAGTGAAAACAAATTTGAAATACCTGAATAGAATATGTCTGCTCATACATAAACATTTTGTCAGTTTTTTTTAACTTACATTTTGCTAAACATAAACATTTGTAAAAAGTTTACATAGTGCTGTTAATATATTTTTTCTTGTACATTATATAAAAAGTCAACATCCTTTCAAAGCACTGCATTTATTCATTTAATTTTTCCATTTTAATTGTGTATTAAAATGTGCATTAAATTTGATGCAAACCTCTTTCAGACCCTTTTTTTACTACTTATTTTTTTCAAAGTCATTATTTAGAAGAGTTTAAAACTCTTTTAGTATTAAAAAATTATCAAATTTATTGGGATTTAATATTTAAGATTGTTAACAAACTTGTTGGATTACCACCAACTAACTTTTTCTAAAGTCTTAATCCAGTTGTTTTTACTTTGCAGAAGGTAAAATTAGCTCTCAATGTTTTAAACCCTAAAAAACAAACTTATCAACAAAGTAGTTGTTTAAAATTCTGATCCTACTCATCCTATGTCAATTCCTTTGCCAGTTAGCCAGCAACTTACGTGTTTTTCGGGAGAAGTGGGTGATCTTGTGTGTTGTAAATCCAGCAGGCTTTTACCTCCTGACAGAGTTGTATGCAAATAATGGCGGCGCCCATAGCCTGTGATAACTTACCGATCAACTAACAGAACTTGACTTGCATATATTTAACAGTCCTAATGCCAAATATTTAACAATGTATTTAAAAATTTGGAAATGTTTTGTTTAAAAATAAAATATATAAAACAGTCATGCATTGCAGTCTTTTTTTCCCACTAAGGAGTGACGTCAAGCTGACGTCACTTTTACCTCACACTCGCAATGCCTTATTTGACAACGAATTTACATACATTCTAAACTGTTTTTTTTAATTAATTTAATAAGAAAAAAATGTCTGTCAATCAATTTAAAAGAAGAAAACTCACAAACTAGGAAATTGTGGAGATTTTTTTTTGAGGATTTTGACAGTGAAGCAGACAGTGACAGCGATGAGGACCTTCCCGCAAACCTTGAAGCTCTTGACAGGACTGAAGATGAAGAGACTTCCATAACATCTGCCTATGTTTTTGCTGAGGCAGATGGCACAAATTCATCATCCTGGAAGGTAACAAACCTTTTTAATCCTCCAGGCCCAGGGGAGTTCGGTGACCAACTGTGTGGAGTGCAAAATCCTACAGAATCCCCCAGTGAGGTGAACTGTTTTAAAATGTTCCTCATGGAAGATGTCGTCAGAGAAATTGTTGAGGAAACAAATCGCTATGCCTCAGAACAAGAAGAGGAGACAAAAGGGAAAATGGTTAAATGGGCTCCTACAAGCATACCTGAAATGTACACATTTCTGGCATCAGTTCTGCTAATAGGAATGGTAAAAAAAAATCGTTGCTCCGTGATTATTGGAGCACAGACCCCACGCTCTTGACAGCATTCTTCCAGTCTTTATTTTCACAGGACCGCTTTCTCATCCTCCTCCGCTGCCTTCACTTTGCAAATAACACAACAGAAATGTTTAATGACCCAACAGCCAAATCGTCTACCGGCAACTGGTACACAATGTACACAAATTAAGGAATAACTATAAACAAGATAGATCTGCCATCAGCAGATGTCACTGTTTTAATGACATAAAGGTATTTTTATTGTTGTTAGCATTACTGTTGCAAAAAACATGTATTTAAAAAAAATGCTATATAATATATAAAAGTTTTAAAATATAAAATGCATGTTTACACATTTACACCCTACTGTCAACTGATGTAAACTAAACTGTAATGAACAAATTCACAATAATAAACAGAATATGTGACCCTGGACCACAAAACTAGTCATAAGTTTACTTTTTTCGAAATTGAGATTTATTTAAGCTGAATATATAAGCTTTCCGTTGATGGTTTGTTAGGAAGGGAACTGTTTGGCTGAGATACAACTGTTTGAAAATCTGGAATCTGAGGGTGCAAAACATATTGAGAAAATCGCCTTTAAACTTGTCAAAATGAAGTTCATAGCAATGCATTTTACTAATCAAAAATTACGTTTTGATACATTTACGGTAGGAAATTTACAAAATATCTTCATGGAACATGATCTTTACTTAATATCCTAATGATTTTTGGCATAAAAGAAAAATCCAAATTTGACCCATCTGATGTATTTTTGGCTATAGCTACAAATATACCCGTGCAACATAAGACTTGTTTTGTGGTCCAGGGCCACATATATTGTCACATACTATTATACCGTCCTCACGCAACATTGATGTGCTTTACTATCAATAGGGAAGGAAATCACCTCCATGCAATTCAGGATTAACCTAATGAGAGGGCTGCTAGAGGAGTACAGCACATCCCAATGTCCACCCAAAGGGGGCCGTCCCGCTTTGGACACTCCTCTGCACCTTACAGCCAGGCATTGTCCATCTGAAGTACCTCAGACCACTTCCCAGGGTAGCCGGACCAGGCGACACTGCAAGGTCTGCCTCTCCAGTACACGCAAGAGCAAGCAGAGGCGCTTCACCAAATACATGTGTGTGCCATGCAACACTCCCTTGTGTGCTGTCCCATGTTTTGAGGAGTACCATACACTTAAGCATTATAAAAATTAATTAAATTAAATTAATTAAATTATAAGCATTTAAAAAAAAAAAAAAAACATTAACTATACTTTACAAACGACAAGAATTCTAGATCGAAAGAAATGTAATAAAACATCTATGAAATGTGTACATTTTGTGATTTATAAACTACAGGAACTCTAGATTGAAAGAAAGAACAGTCTGAGCATTCAGAATTTAATTGCAAAAGGGTTAATCCATTTGCAGGCAGAACACTGCATTCAGTTGCAAACTTAGAAATTTTGTCTAGTGAGCAGCTAGAGCAGAGGTGTAAAGTACTTGTCATATCATATCAGTTACCACAATGAACATCATCTTGACCTGGACCTGAGAGAAATTATAACAATCAGTAAAAGACAATGGAGGAAGATGATTCAGCTGATGATTCAGATGATTCAGGATCAAGAGCACCCATGGCTGTACCTTAGCGAATTTTAGTGGTATTAGTAAGGATTCATACATGATGAAATGTATCCTTTGTCTCCCACTCAACAAGGAAATATCGGCATTCAAAAGTTTGCCATCAAACTTAAAGAAGCATATTGAAGTAAGTTAGTATTTTGTATTATTGATACTGTTTTATTTTTTTGCATGTTTGACTACCAAGCCGCTTATGTGTGTAGTAGGCTTATGTTCACTAATTCACACAATTGACGAATAAGGCTTACGTAATAAAATGTTAGAAATGCACATGTAATTGTCTGTAAATTATTTGCTACGGTAATTGTCTGCAATCTGTGGCAGTTGTTGAGAGTTTCAAGAAGTAGATCCACAGCACTTTGGCGCCCATGGCTGTATTGCTTTGAATCATCATTATTGTCCTGTTTTGATTGAATTCGTGCACAAGATATCCGTGAATTGATCAACCAAGCAGGAAAATGTGTTGCTGCTACAAGATCTGGGCCCGTATTCACAAAACATCTTAAGGCTAAAAGTAGCTCATAACTTGACGATTAAGAAGAAAATCTTGAACATAATGGGCGTCAAACCTAAATGTAGGACTCCTAAATTTTTGCTCCAAGAGTATTTCACAAAGCGTTTTAGCACTAAAACTAGCTCCTAAATCTGTGAAACGTTAGGAGTAGTGAAGAGGACTCCTAAGTCACTAAGACCAAATCACAAATTGTCCTATAATGCAGTCTGCCTCGGATCGTAAACATTTTAGAAACATTTCATGATAATGAGCTTTTAAAAAGGTATCACCCTAATTGCGGGGGTATTATGACTTGTCAGGGACAGTTTTCCTTTGACTAATTACTAGTAGAGACCAAAAGGCAACATTTCAGCTACCATTGAATCCAGTGCAATGTGCATAGTTAGTAAGCATGGTGACATCATCCATAGCAACATCATCAGAAAGCACCCAAATTACTTAAAAAACTACTCTAAATTGACAGGACAATAGAGAAGGATCGGGACCTCCATCCATGCTTCCAGCAGTAAGCAAGTGAAAGTTGAATCTGTATTCCCAGTCAAACATGTGTCTCCAGTCACTGTGAAAAAAGCTATATTGAGGTACATCATTCAAAGACTTCATCCTTTCAGCACTGTTGATCTGCATTTAAAGAGCTGATTAGTACACTGCAGCCTGGCAGTTGTCATTACAAAGGCCTACTTTACTCTCCAAAATAGCTGAAGCCACTCTGATCATAAAACAGAAAGCGACTGCTGCCATGAATGAAGTTGAATGGATTGTAGCCACAGTGGACTACATATAGAAAATCATTAATTGGTGTGACTGCTCACTGAATAAACCATGAAAGTCTTAAAAGACATTCAGCTGCACTTGCCTTCAAAAGATTAAAGGGCTCTCATACTTTTGAAGTACTGGCCAGTGCTATAAATTATTTCCACTTAGAGTATGAAATATGTGACAAGGTTGTCTGCACACCCACAGACAGTGGCTCCAACTTCCTAAAGGCTTGCAGAGTTTTTGGAGCTGAAAACAATGATATTGAGACTGAGGCTGTGATGAGGGAAGTGATGGTGTGGAATTCCAAGATGCCTCTCTACTCCTGGACCAAGATGATGGCTTCGAATTCCAGCTACCAAAACATCAAAAGTGTCCCTGCCACATATTTAATCTAGTGTCAGGAATTGATGCCCAAAAAGCTCTCTCAGATGAACACTACAAGAAATTCTACAGATCTTTGGCAAGTGCTAAGTTTAATGGAATAAAAAGCAGCTTAAAGCAGAAGCAGAAAGAAGGTGTCAGGTTTTAAGGCCAAACCAAATGCAGTGGAATTCAACATTTATGGCTGTTGACAGAATCCTTCAAATTAGCAAGGAAGCAGGAGAAGGTGCCCTTGGGAATATATGCACCTCTCTTGAGGTTCCAATGTAAGTGTTTTCCCACTCCCTTGTAGGGGATCTACAGAGGTCAATTTAGCTCAAAGGGAATCATTTAAGATTGAACAGAATCTACGTTTACAGTGGATCAATGAATCGATCATTGAGCGAGCCGTATAACATCAACTATAATGTACTGTAATGGATACTAATATCCAAAATATAGTGAAAACACTATTTATTAGCATGGTAACAAGGTCAGCAGTTTAAGACATAAATTTATAAGCACAAAACACAAGATACTTCTCTTTTCAATATGAATAAGAATTTATTGGATAAACCTAAAACATATAAACTAATCTAACACATAGACGCGCATTCACACATTCATACAAGTTGCAGAAAGAGAGAGAGATGAGGAAAGAATGAGTTTAGAAGAGTGAAAATGTGAAATCCTAAGTTTATAGCATAAGTATATGCAATTGCTTAGACCTGAACAACCATCAATCATTTAATTAACCCTCGCGTTGAGTTTCTCAATGAGGCTATTAAACTTTATATAAAATGCACCAGTTCAGCTAGAATCTGGAGGTTGTACTTACGTTGCCTTTGTGTTAAGGGGTTTCCTTTGATAACGTCTTTGCAGAAAGGGGTTCCCCAAGGTTGCTGATTGGTTGGAAGTTTGTGGTCATTGGGAGTAATGTCTTGGGCGTTGGCTGGATGATGGAGTTGTGTACGCTGGTTGAAGTTTTGAGGCGGGCACTAAGTCTGAGACACGGCTTAGCGGCAAAACTTAACTTAGCACACGAAACTCTCAACGGAAAGAAAAGATTAAAGTAAAAGAAATAAATGTAACAATCTCCTCATGTTTTTGTTTAGAGGAGTGGCTGGTGTGCAAGCCAAGAAATGTTCAAAGAATGCAAAAAGCAGCGGCAAAAATGATGGCTAAGAGCATGGCTAGGAGCGATGGATAAAACCAGTAGCTAAAAGCAAAATTTTATGGTGTCCTGTGGTTTTAAACTCAGCTTTGGACACATCCCAAAATGGTGTCTTGACCAATTAGATGTTGTCTTAACTCAGGATATTGCTATGCTTCTCCTCCCAAAACATAAATCAGCATGTTATCTTATCAGTCACATGGTCAGAATTTCCCCGCTCTTGCAGAGTATAATTTGGCCATGATTTCTATAACATGAATACAATGCATTTGACAAAGAAGTGATTGGTAGAAATGTTCAAAGCATGAATTTTCAAACTCATACATACCAAACATGAATATAAACCCTTAAGCTATTCAATAGTTATCAAAAGGACATACACCACGAGTGATTAGAACATAATAGACAAATGTGTGGGTAACATACATAGTAGAGATTTATGCAATGGTCTGATGTCCTTTTAAGCATCATTTCGGTGCATATTTAGGTAAAAAGGACAGTTTCTCTGCCATTCTGTGGAACTAGGGGCATGTTCTGAGGAACAAAAGAATTCTGAAGGAATTTCAGTCTGGTTCTTGTCTTGGGTGGGGGGAGCACCACCCAACAAAGTTTCCTCATGTGATGGTCCTGATGTGCTGCATCTTTGACCATTAATCTTGGGTTTCTCGCCCCAATATTGACAATCTCCTTCCGGAGTTGGGATTATCAATAATTGTGTTCTTTTGTTTTAATGTTGCAAGTTGTTCAAAGCTGTGAAAGTTAGTTGGTTAGGCTTACTTCAGGCTGGCTGGGGCCAGGGTATCCTGGACAGATTTATGACGTGGTCCTGGGCCTCTTTGTGGAATTTGGCTCTTTGGTTTCAACCAAATGTTCTGATCGAATCTTCCATTTGTCTGATTCGCTCTGATACCCTACATTCTTGTTGTAAACCTCTTTGGTTTGTGGTTGTTGTATACTCTTTGATCATGCCGATTTTTTTTTTTTCTTCTGTAGGTTTAATCCAGCAGAAATGCTGTTCTTGACAGAGTGGGCCAACACAACGTGTCCACCTGCGAAAGTACTGAACATCTTGCAAGCAGAAACAAATAAACAGCTGGGATAGCTGCTTCCTTACTTTTACTCAAGTATGTTTCTGGCCAGATACTTCTACTTTTAATTGTGTAAAATTTTCACTTAGTATTTGCACTTTTACTTAACATTTCAATTTAACATTTTTGAGTACTTTTTACAACTCTGGTCACCATAACATTAGGAATGTCAATTCTCACACACACACACACACACACACACACACAAAACAATGTTTATCTGATACCCTACAAGCTACTGATGTACTGCTTTTTGACATTCTACAAATTATATATTTCTGTACTTGTGATCACAGAAAAAAATTGCATCAAAGGTGGAAGAGTTTTCAGTGCCTCCATGGGCAAAATTTAGGTGTGGGATGGATGGAGCGGGTGGGCGGAAACTGAGGGGGTGGGACATGTCCCCACCACTTTTTGCCAGGGTCGATATTGTCCCCAGACAGTGCTGCTGTCTTCAACTTTGTGTTTAAAGTGTGGGTCCAGTGCAGTGGCCTCCTCAAAAAAGCTTTTGATGTCATCCCTCTGTAAGACAAACATTTATTAAAAACAACGACATCAAGCAAGTATATTTTTTATTCTTTTTTTCTTTCCTTCTTTAAAAATGTTATTTACCTGGTATCACTTGGACAGGTTTTCCCAGATATCCTGCTTAATGCTGGACACAAACATTGTGTCTTCCTCTACAACTGTAAAGTGTTTCTCAAGCTTTTGAAGAATTGGTAGGATCTGACCACATGTAGGGCTCTTTTTTCAGAAGAAACACAGAGTGTAGATGTGTACAAAATTCTCATCAGATGTACAAACTCCTCGCCCCTTCTGAAATCTTCGTCAGTCAGATGAGCAAGTCTGTTTTGATAAAGAAGACATTTTTTATGTTACATAACGATGAAGGAAAAGAAGCTTAGGGAAGTTTTTACCTTTATAGCCACATTAGTCATAGCATAGAACTACGCAAACTCTTCTTGCTTACCGGTCTCTTTCTATTGGCTTTCTCTAACACTGTTCCAAGCTGGCTGCCTGAATAGCAGGGTACTGCTAAAGAAAATGTTCAAGTAGAGGGAATTCCAGTGGGTTTTACGTCAAGAATAAGTGAGTGTTGAGACAAATCTAGGAACAGAAGCATGGGTGAGATGAAATGTAGGTTCAAATTTTTAAAACAACTGTTAAACTTTATACACTTTAAAGTTTTATTTACAAACTATTTACATTTGTATAATGTACATAATACAGTGCTGGTAAAGAGAGGAATTCTTACTTAGCAAGAAGCACAGTCTTGCCATAGATGACCTCTTTATCCAAACAACGTTCTGGATCTTTGCTCTCCATTTTGCCACAGATGCCAGTGAATGGACACTCTGAGCTCCAAGATTGAGTGTGTGGGCAAAACAGCCTAGCTTTATGCATTGTAGCCTTTTTATCGCCACATCCATGTTGTCAGCATTATCAACAGTGACAGCCACTATTTTATCTATTATGCCAAATTCTTGCAAAACATCACTTATTTCTTCAGCAACAATTGGCCCTGTCTGTGCTTCATATACTTCTTTTGTTGTTAGAATTCTGTCTCGTTTCCCCTTCAAGAATGTAGTGTGCTGTTACTGTGAGATAATGATCTTGGGACAGGCTTGTCCAGCTTTCGCTGGTCAGATGAACTTTCCCTACAGTAGTTAGCTCCATTATTAAGTTTGCCTTTTCTACCTTGTACCATGCAGAGATTAAGACACTGGACAAACTATCCCAGGAAAGGGGTGTGTACTTCAGTCTGAGCGCTCTCGTAATCTCCCTGGGAATAAAGAAACTTTGCTAATAGGCTGGTTCAAAATTATTTTTAAAAAGTATTTTCCTCTAATGTAACACCTACCTAAACGATGGTGACTCGACTACAGAAAAGGGGTACAACCCTTTGACTATGAATGCTGTGACCGACCTGTGACACTCCTCAATTTTTTCTTGTGTGAGCCTTTCTTTCTAATGAAGGGCACTCGGCACTTGGGATGCACAATGAATCACGGTGCTTTCTTTTATTTCGACGGGATGAACCAACCACAGATGCTTAGTCATGTTGGTCGTGACACCTTGCTTGCAACATATAAGTTTATTACAATAATTACACTTAGCTTTGTCCTCTGTCTTTACAAAATGTAGCCACACTTTTGAGTGCTAATGCGGAAGGTCCTGGCAGATTGCCAGGTGAAAAAATGTTTTTAAAAGTGTGCACAGGAATCGACAAGTAGTATCCGATTCTTAATCTTAAATATCCAATTCCAGAATTGGAAATTCTTTTTGATTCCCAACCCTATTAAGAACACCTGGCTTAGAAATATCTTCATAATTATTAGCATTGTACTGTAGCATTTCAGAGCGAATCAGACAATTTAAGATCCGATCAGAACTGTTGAAACCTGAGGAGCCGAATTCCACAGAGGCCCAAGACAACATGGATGGTCATAAATCAGCCCTTAGCGCCAGCCAGCCTGAAATAAGCCAACTTGCAGCTTTGAACAGCTTGCAACATCAACACAAAAGAACACTTATTGACAATTCCAACTCAGAAAGGAAATTGTCATATTTGGCTCAAAGACACAGCACAATATGACCATCACATGAGAAAAATCATTATAAAAATCAAAACCACCCAGGACAAAGACCAGGCTCCTTCTAGACCTTTTGATTTTTTGGCTCCGAGGACATACCATCACATTCACAAAATGGCACAAAAACTGCCTTTTCATGTATATATACACCTAAATTATGCTAAAAGGACTTATGAGCAGCTAATCATTTCTATGCATAACTCCGTATTATGTATGTAAGCCACACATTTGTCTATTATGTTCTAATCACTCGTTGTGTATGTCATTTTAAAAACTACTGAATAGCTTAAGGGTTTATATTTGTGTTTGGTATGTATGGGTTCAAAAATTCATGCTTTAAACGTTTCTATCAATCGATTCTTTATAAAATATATTCTTGTTATAGAAATCACATCCAAATTATACTTTGCAAGAGCGAGAAAATTCAGACCATGTGACTGATAAGATAACATGTGATTTATGGATTGGGAGGAGCAAAATAGCAATATCCTGAGTTAAGACAATATCTAATTGGTCAAGACACCAATTGGGATGTGTCCAAGAGCCCGGTTTAAAAACTCAGGACACAATAAAATATTGCTCTTAGCCATTGCTTTTAACCATGCTATTAGTCGTTGCTTTTTCTCTCTTTTAGCCATGCTTTTTACCATTATTTTTGTCGCTGCTCTTTTTGTTTTTTTCTCCGAACGCTCCCTGGCTTGCATGACAGCCACTCCTCTAAAACCATGAGGATCATCAAGCTTCTCTTTTACTCTACTTTATCTTTCTTTCCATTGAGAGTTTTGTGTTCTGAGTTCAACTAGCGTACAAAACTCCGCACCATCCTCTAGCCAACAGCCAAGTCATCAAATCGAACAACCACGAACTTACAACCAAGTAACTTCCAGGCAACGCGAGGAAAACCTCCATATTCTAGCTAAATTGGTGCATTTCATATAAAATTTAATAGCCTCATTGAGAAAGTCAGTGCGAGGGTTAATTAGATAATTGATGGTTGCTCAGATCTAAGCAACTGCATATACATGTGCTATAAACTTGAGAGGACAGTTGTGTGTGCGTGCCTGAAAGCTGCGTCTGCGCATCTCTCTACAAACAACTTATTAATTAAAAAATGTAAATTTTACCGCCTCGTTGCTGAGGTAAGTAATGTAGCAATCTAGTGTCTGGGCTATTTTACTAATTAAAATCATGGGGAAGCACTGACAACAAGTTTCTGTATGTAAGCAGCGCAATGCCGATCTTCGACCTCTTTCTCACTTGCGCTCTCTCTCTCTCTCTGTATGTGTGTGTGCATTTGTGTGCATCAATTTAAACTGACTTGGAACTACCTGTGGATTAAACAGTTTTACTGCATACCTGCCAGCCAATCAGAATCCAGTATTCTGACAGACCACGGATATATATATATTTATACACACACACAGACAAAAGAATAGTGTGAAATTACACTAAATTCCAGGTTAATAATTGCATTACTTTCACAGTGGGACTTCCCTTGTATCTAACTGCACTCTCAGAAATGGAAGCTTTAGCACAAGTTCTACTGGCAAGACATATTTCTCTGTCACACATTACATTTAGATCTACTCAATCATCACTCAACACATGGAATATATAAGTTCTCTACACACTCTTTTTTGCATTTGCAGATACTTAATTCGGCGTTCCCTTTCTCGAATTCATTGTAAACCAAAATGTCACAGAAAAGTCTTGTCGACTGCGATAACACTGACTCCAACAGTGAATGCGAGTGCTACGCCGCATAGTCACAGGAGACAGTGGAACAAAGTCAGTGTCGTGACTTCCCATGGGCTCAGTGGTCTTCCGAGAGAATTATTAGTACTCTTCAGGCTACTGGCATTCCCATCAACCAAGGTCTGTCAAAAGATTTGCTCCTACTGGCTTACAACACCTTGGGCCTAGTCCATCAATTTTGCCTTATGCTATTTGTAGCACTCACGGTCACTCACCACCTTTCTGCCCCAAAGCTTATGATAGCCGAGTTCTGGCCGCTGTCCATGGTGCTGAAAAAGTAAGCACACTGTTAGACATTGGAGGTCATTCTATTTTGTACTTCAGCGGCATTGCTCTGTGTAGTATCTTTAATGAATCTATGTGTTCTTTTCCTCAATGTACATTTACTCATGTTTGTAGCTTTTGCAAGGATCCACACCCGAAATTGGTCTGCCCACATCGGTACAAGCCTGCAACTCGAGGGAAGGCCCCAACTCTGAAAAAATTCTAAGTGGTTACCCCTCTACTCCAATTAATGTCCCAGTACTCTCATGCTATCTCTGTTCTCAGCCTGATCCGTCTTCTGTTGATTTCTTAATTACTGGTCTGTCTCAGGGGTTTCAGGTGGGCGTCCTTTCCACTTTCTCTAATTCTTTTGCAATCAGCTCTTGCTAAGCCGATGTGGTTTCTGCTTTGCTGGAGAAAAAAGTAAATAAAGGTTATATGATCAGCCCTTTAACCTCTCCTCCATTTAGTTCTTTAATTTGCACAGAGTTGCTACCTGCAAACATTCAGGGAAAAAAAACAGTTAATTTTCGTCATGTCCTTTCCCCATTCTAATAATATAGCAACTGTCAAAGAACGTATCCCCTCAAAACATTTCTCTCTGCATACGCTTCAGTCGATAATACCATTCAGTAAATCAAGTAAGCAGGTCAGGGTGCTTGGCTAGCCAAAGCCGACATTACGGATCCTTTCAAAAATATATCAATTCATCCCTCAGATTTGGCACTTTTCTGCATCAAATGGAATTCAAAATTCTACTTCGCAGTTAGGCTTACAAGTGTCGAAGCAGTCTGCACATCTTTAACTGTCTATCAAAAGCGCTGTCAGATCCTGTTAAATGTCTCAAAGCTTCCCTTCATTTTACATTTGCTTGATGATTTTTTTGCTTATTGACTTTCCATCAACCCAAACAACAATTCTCAACGCGCTTAAACAGGTTTTTAGCAGTGTTGGTGTTCCGCTGTCTCAAGCTTCTCTCCCAAACGAAAAACTTTACGTGCTGTATCTAAAAAAGACATGCTATCTCTGCTTGGCCATCTCAATTGCACCATGAGCATCATTCCCCAAGGCAGGACATTTATATCCCGTCTGCTAACCTTAGCTCACTCCATGCCTAATTTAAACGATTTGGTTTAATTATATGAAGGGTGCTTGTCTGATCTCAGGTTTTGAACTCACCTGGTAAGTAAATGGAATGGTATCTCTTTTTTTAGAGTGAAGTCCCTGAATCATCTATTGGGGGGGGGTGGCTTATTAAGTGTTCTTGGTTAATTATTATTGATGTTGTAATAGTCATCCAGTGGCCTGATATGCTGATATCATTCAGTGGTTTACCTGTAAGTTTCATAATATTTACAGTAGTTCTATGAACTGTAACTATTACTACTTTAAGATCTCCAGTATTACTTAGACACACACAGACATCAAGAATAAGCATATGAATCTCAACAATGGTGACATTCAACAGCTGCATGCTGGGAGTCATGGGTGAGTCTTATAATCTGCTGTTACCCAGCATGCAGCTGTTGAATGTCACCATTGTTGAGATTCAAATGCTGATTCTTGATGTCTGTGTGTGTCAAACTGATGCTGTAGATTTCAAGGTTTAGTGTATATGATGAACATCCATAATAGCTCATACACCTGTTGTAAACATTATGAAAATAATAGACTAACCACTGCATGAGATCAGTGCATCATGACACTGGATGATAATGATTTAACAAACAATAAAAACTAACCAAGAACACCTATTCAGACTTCTTTCTGGCTTTTTTATTTTTCTGTAATAAATGTGCTTCATACACATAATTACAGCAGCCAAAAAGTTAAAATAAAAAAAATCAAAAGTCAAGAGTCCAACTAAAGTAAACCCTGATCGCCATGATGGTGAGGTTAACTGAAACTTTAAAAAAATTAATAAATAAATAAAATATCTAAACCTCTGTTTAGATGTTCTGAATAATATTTGTGGATATATGACAGAAATCAAGTCAAACGTCAAGTCAAATTTAATGTCTTCATTTATTTAAGTTCATTTTCTCTTTGGCTGTGGCTGATTCCTGTGTTTCTCTTTCCTTCTGTGATTCTGCTTGTAAACAGCAGGTGTTCATCATTATTGGTCAATCATGACATAATGAGCTCCTTAACTCCAACACTGTGTCAATGCTACTTGAACACTCTGTAGTGTGGAAACACATGAACACTGAGCAGGGTTTGTTTAACACTGGGAACTATTACATCAACTTTACCTGATTCATTTACGTAAGACTGATGCATTTGAATCACATTAAGTTTAACTGATTTGTTTAAGTTAAAACTATGTAATCTAAATGCATGGAAATTTTGTACGTAATTGAATTAAGTTAAGGGCTGAAATATTTTTTTGAGTGTATATACATACATATATTGCACAAGAACAGAAAGAACATTTAAGACTATGAAAAAAAAATAATACTTAAAGGGTTAGTTCACCCAAAAATGATAATTCTGTCACCCTCATGTCATCTAAAACTCTTAAGACCTTTGTTCATCATCTGCATTAACAGAAGTTAATGTATTTGTGATGAAATTCAAGAGCTTTCTGACAATCCATAGACATCAAATACAACCCACAAGCCATTGCCGATATCAAAGATACAAAACACCACATCATCGCTGGTGAGTGGAGGAATGACACACCACTCCTGTCTGTATCTGCATCCTGAGTTGGAAATGGGTCTGCAATTACTAAGGATCAGAGAGACCTTCTAAAGACATACTTTATCTGAACTGCAGGGTCAGTCTCATGGCAAAAAAAAATGGTGTGAAGCATCCACACAGTTCCACACATTTGCAGTACATAAATTACAAGCAGGTACTGAATATATAGTTGCATACAATTTCTTTTTTTTGTCAGTATATTTTAAATAGACCGTTCACCAAAAAATGAAACTTTTGTCATCATTTGCTCACCCACATTTTGTTCCAAACCTGTATGAGTTTTTTTGTTGTTGTTGTTGTTGTTGATAACAGAAGACGATATTCTGAAGGAAAACACAACATCTGACAGGAAAACTCCATCTCTCACTGCTGTTTTCACTGCTTTCAGGTAAGTTTAGTGCCTACAATCTTACATAATATAAAAAACTGTTCCTGACACTCTTCTTACTTGTAATTGACATGTTTTTGTTGAATATTTACTTTGGGCTTTTTAAAGATTTATTTTTTGGCATTTTTACCTTTATTATGGCTGGACAGATCAGAAGTGACAGGAAGCGAAGTAGGAGAGTGATGGGGGCGGGATCGGGAAAGGTCCTCGAGTCGGGATTTGAACACGAGACGCCTGGAGTTCTATATGTACTTACTTTGGGCTTTTAATCAAATCTTCATGTGTAAATGAGAGGGCAGCGTGAAGCTCCCTAGAAGGGGAACCATAGTTACATGCGTAAACCTAGTTGTTTTGTTCTGTCAACATCATGCTATTATTATTATTATTATATTAACAAGAAAATAAATTTTTGTGAATCAAACTCAATTCAATTGCAGTTCATATGTGAATCAATTTTTTCCCCCACCCCTAATAAATAAACTATATACCAATAGCTGCATCTTTTTTTTTTCTTTTCAGAAAAATGCAGTTGTTACCTTAACATTACATTTTAGGATTTAACATTTGTAGATAGTCTAAAGCAAAAGAGTTGTAAAAATTCTGAAAATCTTTTAGAGCTCATAATTTGTTAAAGAAAAAATAACATTACACATTAATGAAGAAATCAGTATATATCAAATTATTTAATTTACAAGTGTCATGCTTGTGATTTTTCTTCTTTTTAGTCATGTAAGCTATAGTTCTCATGATTTTATGACATCAATTACTGCTTTATGTAATCAGAAACACAAATGTTATATGTGTATTTTACTTTCATTTTATTATAAGTAGGCCAACTGCGCCCCCAACACAATTAAAACTCTTTACCGAACAGGCATCAGTACCTGGGGGAGGCTGCCACTGCTGCCACTGCATGTGCTATTACCATTTACTCTATCACAAACTGAATGCATCATTCTGTACGTGCATTCTCAGTTTAAATGCAGTGATCCAAAACAGTAAATCTAATCATCATCTTTGCTTCTACAATGAGCCACACTGCTGACGTGATCAATTGTTAGCAAACCCTAAGGACATGCGAGCTGGTCATCTTATCACCAAATTTTGCCAAAATTTACATTTAAAGCCTTTATCAGCTGATTCTGATATCGGCGCGATGATATTGTGCATCCATAGTAATTATCGCAATTACATTACTAATGTCAATTGATTAACCATGGGCGTCGGAACCATTGAATATGGTTGGGACAGGACCCACCCACTTTTGAAGACCAATGATATCGGACCCACCCACTTTTACCGTCTCTAATTCGCAAATGTCTGCGCACTTTTTAGAGCGCCATCAGTCAAATCCATTACACATGACAAATGTGCTAATAGATTAAACTCTATGCGCACGTGTATGAACAGCATCTGGGGTGGAGGAGTGGAAGGAGCGGGCGCGGGCGCGGGCGCGGGCGCATCAGGCGCAATCATAAAACATATTTCAAAGGAAGCGGGGGCCACAGTCCTGGCCGCATCGCTGTCTATACTGGGTGTGTTTAGAGAATATTCGCGCCAGAGCCGTATAGAGAGAGAGAGCTGCGACAACGGAAGTTCAAAACGCTTGATCGTCACGTGTTTGTGTAGACTTCAAATAGTTCCAGGAAGTTCATAGCGGGCAACTGGAATACATGGAGTTGGAGAGGCAGAAATGCGATTTTGGTTAATTAGTAGACAATAAAAGAATGTTTTTACATCATTTATAAAATACATCGACATGTATATGTAGTATGTATATGTAGTTATATCAGTGTTGTTGTCACGTTGTCGTGGTGTGCGAGTGATGAGGAGCAGACGAGAAAGTCCAATGCAAAAATGTTTATTATTAACTTCACGTAAAGGCAAAAACAGACAGGAACAATAGGGAAATCCAGGGTTATTCAAAACAGCCACAACAAAAACGAACGTAAACAGAATGACAGTGTAATCACCAACAAACTTGACAAGACACAACCAAACATATAAACACCAAAGGAACCAATCAGGGCAAAGCAAAGAGACAATGAAACAATGACGTAACAAATTGGAAACAGAAACGGAAAGTCCAAATAAGGGCATAAACGAGGGAAACACACAAAATAGTCTACAGGGGTCTGACAGTTGTATTTAAAATATAAAATACGGTAATATTTGAGGATTAATGTGGTCAACTATCCTGCTTGCCTTGTTAACATATTTTAGGCTAAAGTAACTTTGGTTAAAGACTGCATTTGCTGTTTTGAAATGATATTGTCTTGTTGGTATGTTGTCTTAATACCAAATAAGTGAATTATAAAATTAAATTAAGGGAAATTCATCTTGTTTAATGTTTTTGATTCTTGTTCACCCCATAATTATTAATATATAAAAATTTTTTATAGTATATTCAACTTAAAGCATTGTTTTTACACATTTAATCATGTATTTTACGTATGTTGACTTTTGTTATACACTTATTTACAGCAACTGATTTATTCATTTATAATAAACGTAAAAGCATGTTGTCCTTGTAGTTTCCTGTGCTACACGGGAATGCTCCAGAGTCACTCACAGAAAGCAGAATGAATGTATGGTTGTCCTACTGACACAGAGAGGAGAAAAAAGATGCATCAAGCTTTATTTTATTCACATTTATTTGTATAGCACTTTTTATTATACACAGTGTTTTAAAGCAGCTTTACAGAAAATTAATGTTTCTACGTTACAAATAATGTTAACAGGTGTAACTGTCAAAGTAATGTTCATATGGCAGAAATGTTCTAAGATTAGCCACTCCACCATACAGGCCTGATTGGTGGAGTACTGCAGAGCTGACTGTTCTTCTGGAAGGTTCTCTGCTCTCCACAAAGAAATGCTGAAGCTGTTTTAGAGTGACCATCAGGTTCTTGGTCACCTCTCAGACAAAGGCTGAGCTGTTGGTTGCAATTTGCAACCTCACTGCCAGATGCCACTAAAATCTACACACTGCACCTTTAAAGGGGTCTTATTATGCTCTTTTACAGTCTTTATTGTTTTGGGAAAGTACTAGAACAGTGGTTCTCAACTCCAGTGGCAGCTTTTAATTGCCGTCTCACCGCCTCTCTTCCCTGCTAGTTTGGCTGATGCTGGTCTAATCCCCACGCTGTCCAGGCAGACTATTTGCTGGCTGTTGCCTATTGCTATCCAGCTGTTCTATTGTGAACTATTTGTTTCACCTGCTATTAGACTCTGGTCTCTTGCCTCACACTAGTGTGTAATACTAACACACCCAGGTCAAGACTTTTAGTACTGGAGGCAGGCAGACCCAAGAACAGAGCATTACAGTAGAGTTTATGAAATCATAAAAGAATTATGAAAAATCATTGGTCATACACTGATGATCATTTCATACTAAAACTGAAATTGTTTTGAAATTATCAGATGAGGTAGATAGGTACTTCCAACACTACTGCAGTGTTGACAGCGGACACACAGACATAAGGTTTTAATAACCTTCACTTAAATATAGTAAAAATGTTCTTTGGTCTAATAGGATCAGCACTTATAATAACTATTCAGAACTGCTGTCCAAAAACATTTAAAAAAACATTCATGTGATCAGAAATCTGCCAAGCAGCTGTTTAGTGCTCACAGCTCCCACCAGATTTGTGAACATTGTGTGTAAACATTTGAAGTGATCTTCTGGTTGTCTAGTTCCTCTGGTGGCAAAACAATTTTTTTTTCATTCTCCCAACATGCTATGAGGTCATGGCCCTCACGAGTATAGCAAAACATGTATGAATGTGCATGCAGGGCCTAAAATAACACTCCCCAAGCACCAAATGCAAGTAAAAGACAATGTTGGTGAGTATATGACACATTGTTTTTCACCAGTTATACCGTATTAAAAAAAAAAGATTAACAATGCGAAGACTGTTATATAGGTAAAGACTTTATTGTCATTGTAGTGATATAACAAAATTTGTTTGGTAGCTCTCAGAGAGAACAGCAGCAATAAGAAAAGTAGAAAGAAAATTAGAAATAGACAAACATTAAACAATATGCTTTCACTGAATAATAAGAAATATTATATACAGTGAAAAAAGTGCAGTGTGTGTTCATTAGAGCAAAGAATGATCAAAAATAAGAACATATTGCACAATATTAATAATAATAGTAATGATAATAAATAATAATACAGTGTTTACAATGTTTTGTAAACATTTCGTAAACAGAACAAGCGAACGCGGGCAACATGGGGCGCAATTGTCGGCGAAGGCAGTATCACTCTTAAATCAGCATCTGGGTTAGTGTCTGCTAAGGGAGCTGGAGGCCACTGAAAGAAAAAGAGTTATTAGTAACAGGAGGAAAAGCCTGAGATGTGTGGGCTTGAGTTGCAAGCGGAGACAGCCTCACGCTTTCTTCAACTGCTGTAAGTCACTTAATGACTTCTTGTTTTTTGAACTGTTGTATTACATCAATATGACATTAACAGATTCTCTTCCACACACCTTTCATCGTGATCTCACAAAGTTCTACTATAATCAACTAAGTCTGCATAAATCAGGTATCTTGGGCAATAAGTGGATTCTGATTAATAATGTGTTCAACGAATCAATGGATACATCTGCTATACATTACTCAACGCTGTAAAAACATGGTGTAGAAACCTTTGAAGCTCTCTTGAGCACAAACACAAATATGCTGATTGGGTCAGTTGCACTGGTGCTCCTAAATATTTTTTCATATTTGCAAGTAGTAGTTAAATGCAACTGAAATAGTCACACTGTAGAGCCCTGGGAGATGGATCACAATCACAAAGTAACGTTTCGGGGGTGGGAGACCTCTGAGCTCTATGCACTCTGTGACTCTTTTCCCCCCACTAGCAACGCCCCTGGTTGTGTGCATCATTACAGTAGAGACACCTTGTGAATTTCGTCAATCCAACACGATTGGTAAATAAAGCATTTGTTAGCCTTGTTAACGATTCTTTGCATAAACAACTGTTGTGTGGTTTTAACAGAGGTAAAATGCTCTTTTCAATGTTTTCATTACATTCCATTTATATTGTACCTCACAAATGTTAACAATTAACTAATGCAGACAAACCAGCTAATGTTTCTAATGTTCATATTGCTAACTTACATGTTTATTTTAACTAAACAATTGGTGAACCCACCAATCTAGCCAAAATGATATTATAGTAAGGTTTAGGTTAATGTCAAGATCAGTTTGATTACTAGTTTCCTAACTATGTACAGTATGTTAAGTTGTTTTGTAACCCTGTAGGCCAATGTTTTTGTTTTGCGTTGCTTGGTGTAGACACAGTGTTATTGTGGCTTTCTTTTGTAGCAGACTTTATAGTACTTTAAAATTTTGATTGCTGCCCTGTTCCACTGTGCAACAGTGATTAAAGCCAATCTCATTGAGATGCTCACTAAACACCTTGTAAACTTTTGCGGACAGCTGTTCTGATATATGTATGTTAAACCATATGCCAAAACATACTGCTGCTTTTCACGCAATGTACTGTATGTCAGTACCCATATTTAATGTGGTTTCACCACAATCTAACTGCTCTAGAGTTCATTTTCAAGCAGCCTGAGGTCACCTCGTTCAGGTGATCTTGGACCATTTTTTTTTATTTGGATCCAAGCAATAGCTGTGTTATATATGCTTAAACGAACCAGACTAAGGTACCCAGATAGCACATGTATGTCAACAAGATGTCTGTTAAAGATCGCTTGATCTGGAAAGCATCTGCTGTGTACAAACATCTGACAGATGTCTGTAAGATGTCAGTTTTACATACATTCTGAAATCACATACATCTGAAAGACATCTCATAGATGTCTATTTGACATTTGATAGGAAATATCCTCTAGATGTATTGCAGATGAGCAAGCACTGTAAAAAATACGTCTTCCAGATGTAAATGCAGACATCAAATAGACATCTCCCAGATGTGTGTGTGCTATCAGGAGAGAAAACACACCAGGTTCCGAACAAATGTTCCAAACGAGTCAGGTTTTAAAACACTAAGTAATGTGCTTGACAGTTACATTCTCTTCTTTATCAGATTTAACAGTATGGTGGACAGTGAAGCAGAAGGCGTTAAGAGTCATACAAAAGGTAAGCTGGGCTCCAGATATAATTACCAGCACATTACCTCACTTTTGTTTAAATTGCTCAGATGCGTGATTGGGTCAAATGTACTGAACAGAAAGATGTACAGGCGAGCCAGCTTTGGTTGGCGTTTGCTGCCAACATCTACTTGTGGTCAAAAGCTCTCAAAAGATCAGTGTCCTAGTGAAAAATAACACAATAAAATATGAAATATAGCTGCAAGCATATATTTTCCAAGCACTGCAGTGCCATTGTTACAAAGTAAAACAATGCATGGTGGGTACTGGGTTAACTGGGTAAGTATCAGTGGACTATTTTAATGTTCTTATTGACAAGTTTGGGGACTGTACGTAAAACTAACAACACCACAGTATGAAGGGGGCACTACAGAGCTCTCCATCACATCTATGTCACATCTATGGTCTACGGCGACAACAAGGTCTGACCGAAACAATATTTAGACACCAGATTTCCCCGCGTTTTATTTTCGTTTTCACCAGTTTTTTTCTTTTCCCTTTTGCAATATGAACATCGCCTCAATCAACGTTGTTCCAAGGAGGGGTAACACCATTCTGAGAGGATTTATCATCTTTATCTTCCAGAATGGCAGGGACCTGGAGGACTACGTAGAGGAGTTTGTTAACACCTGCCCCTGTGCCAGCTGCGATGACGTCTGCCTAATGGAGGGATTTAGGTGTGGTTTGGATGATAACCTCCGCTTCGTCATGCCCCAGAGCCCAGCCCACCACCACCCCGACTCGCGGAGCCTGAGCCTGAGCCTGAGCCCACCGTGGACGGAGAGCCCGAGCCGAGAGCAACAGAGCCATCACCACTTGGAGTGACAGCGCTTGAGTACGCTACGGAAGCCGGAGCCTATCAAGTCCGACCAGGTGCAAGAGCCGGCCACAATGCCCGCGACGGGGGATGTTCCAGTGGAGCGTGAGGGTGCTGACGACAGCAACGTCCACTACACTGCTGAGGGTAAGAGGTGTCTGGAACTGGGACTTTTAGAAATTGAACTGGACTTAACCAATGTCACTGAGGATAGACATGTGAAATTTCCTGCCTGCTCTGAACAATATACCGGCCTGGATTTCCAACCCACCCTCCCTCCCTCCCTCCCTCCCTCCCTCCCTGTGTTATCTCCTCATGTTGGCCCTGCTGCATCAGCCTTACCACCGCTGTCTCCTGGCAGTCCTGCTACTCACCCTCAGCCCATCATCTGTGTGGTGGATTCGCCACGGTTCTGCCAGTTTCCATCAGCGTCGTGGCTGGAGGATCCCTCGTCTCCACCTCCAGCCTCTGAGTCCTGGACTCCGCCTCGGCCCTTCGACCCAGCGGCTCCACTCCGGCTCTCAGCTCCCTCATCTCCATCGTTGCCCGTTGATCCACCAGCTCCACCAGGCTCCATCATCCCTCCGGCTCCGCCTTGGTTGGTTGTCGTCCCGCCATCGCCTCAGGACTCCACTCCTTCGGCTACACCTCGTCGCTCCGTCCCACCGGCTCCATTGGGCTCCTCCCTCCCTCCAGTTCTGCCTCAGTCTGCTGTCGCTCCGGGTCCACTGCGGCCCTCTGGATCTCCGCCTCCGCCTCGGTTGCCAGAGCCTTGGGCTCCACCTTGGACCTTCGGATCCTCGGTGTCGCCCTGGATCTTCGGCTCTCCGTCTCGGGCTCCACCTCCACCTGCTCCGCCGCCGTCGGTCGGCCTCATGGAGTCGTTAGCCATTCCTCCACCATGGCTCCTCCCTCCGTCGGCTCCACCGTGGACTATCTTCATGGCTGCGATCTGGGTCTCACCTGGCTCCTCCTGCTCCGGGTTCCTTCTGTCTCCTCCTTGGCTCAACCCCCCCATCAGACCCACCCTGGACACTTCTGTCTCCTCCTTGACTCAATCCTCCGTCACCACCCTGGACTCACACTCGGGAGTCCGTCCTCCGCCTAAGCCTCCTCCTACATTGAACTTTTTGTTGCCTGCCCACGTCCACTCTTTTGTTTTGCTTTCATCATCTGTGGGGGGAGTACTGTCAGACCCCTTAAACTGTTCTGTGTTGGTTTTGCCCTTGTCACACCCCCGTTAGACTGTTATGTTGGTTTCTCCCTTGTGTCCATATAAGTCTTGTTAAGCCTTTATTGGTTAGTTACCCACACCTGTCCTTGTATCATTTGCACCCCTTTATAAGTTGTATTGAGTTCAGTGTTTGTTGTCGGACCTTGTTGTAAGTTTGGTGTGTGTCGTCCTGCTGTTCCTATTTACCCTGGTTTTTGGATTATATTAAAGACTGTTTACTATATTTAGTCTTCGTTTGTCTCTATCTGACCGTGACATTGGTAAACCTCAATACATTTTACACCAAAATTTGTGGAGGAAGATCTAATCTATGAACTTTAGATATATTACATTATATTTTTAACATGGCATTATGCTCTTCTTTTAAATGACACTATTTATGTTCTTGTTTATTTACATTCTTATTTACCTGGCGAATAAATAATTGGTTCATTACATAAGTAGGCAAAACATTAAATTTGTGAAGCATTCAACATCCAATAAGCTGTGGTAATGTGTTAAAAGAATAACGATTCAATTGACGACAATTCATATAAATAAACCTACCCATCTTTGTTGAATTTGTCACTTTGGCTGTCAGTATGGACAAGGAAAAGTTTCAATCTTTGTTTGAACTGAAAAAATCTAGAAAGGCTCCTCTTGGTCTTTCTAAAAATGAAAAACATGTCTTTCTTAGAAGGGCAAAGAATTTCACAATCAAAGGTGAGTTAAGTCACATTCAGTTATTTCTTCGATAGTCTCTTCATGACCAAAACATAGTACTTTTAGATGAGGTTTCATACTATATCTGGCAGGGAGGAGAGGGTGCACTGGCCAGAGTTTGGATTCGATAGAGGAGGCCAAATGGGTATTTCATGGGTTCCACAGCAGTCCCATTGGTGTACACTGTGGTGTCCAGAAAACAACAGATGCCGTAAGTAAAAGGTTTTTTTGGCCTGCCATGACCGTTGATATTACAATTTGGGTGAGTGCAATTAAATGTCATTCATGTCTTAAAATTTTCATAGCATTATTAAACTGAAATAAAACAACATAATGTTTTAGGCTATGCACTGTGCAGCATGCCAGAAAAAAACAAGATGAAATTAAAAACAATGCAGAATACACCCCCCTATTGAGGTAAGTTGTGTATTTGTGTGGGGCATAATATCCTGTATATATATATATATTAGTGGTGGGCCATTATCGGCATTAACGTGCTGCGTTAACGTGAGGCTCTTATCGGGCGATAAAAAAAATATTGCCGTTAATCTATTCTCAAAGTTGGGTTGGGAGCTGGG
This sequence comes from Labeo rohita, assembly GCF_022985175.1. Classification (NCBI taxonomy): domain Eukaryota; kingdom Metazoa; phylum Chordata; class Actinopteri; order Cypriniformes; family Cyprinidae; genus Labeo; species Labeo rohita. Next base: position 158,721 of record NW_026129524.1, on the reverse strand, counting down.
TATATACTACGCAAGCTATGATGACTTTCACCTTGATATTTTAGCGCGGATGTATACCTAGCCGAATTGCACTGTAGGGGGCGAGAACAAGTCTTCGAACCTGTGTGTATGCCTACTGTGAAATTACCACATCAAATGTGACGTGCTAACATGGATGCAGCTATGAAGCCGCCGGGTTTGCTTCAGGGAAAATTTATTTTTAAGAAGCTTCCCAATGGAAACCTCGACAAGACTAAGGTTGTTTGCACCTTGTGCAATGTGAAATTAGTTTACTGTAGGAGTTCTTCCAGTCTCAAGTACCACCTAAACGCAAAGCATCCCTTAGCTAATGCGGAAGATGCCGGGCCAAGCACTGATGTAGTGCAGGGGAAGAGTCGTCGTCGAACTACTATGTTTGAGTGCAACCGAGGCAAGCCCGTCAGCACAGCTCTATCAGCCAAGCTAACTAATCTCTTCGCTCAGTGGATTGCCACCAGCTGCCGGCCCATCAGCGTGTTTGAAGATGATGGGCTCGCGCTTGTTCTCCAGGTGGCCACAAGTGACCCATCTTACAAACTACCTGCGAGGCGAACTATCATGAGGAGAATACATGACAAGCACGCCGCAGAGAAAGCCGCAAAAGATGAGAAGATGGTAGAGGCGAGGTGTGTAGCACTGACTGGGGACCATTGGACATCTGTCAACAACGATAACTACCTCGGCGTTACTGTTGTAGGGGATCTACAGAAGTCAATTTTGCTCAAAGGGAATCATTTAAGATTGAACAGAATCTCCGTTTTACAGCGGATCAATGAATCGGCCAGTGATTCATTGAACGAGCCGTATAACATCAACTCTGTACTGGACTAATATCCAAAATATAGTGAAAACACTATTTATTAGCACGGTAACAAGGTCGGCAGTTTAAGACATTAATTTATAAGAACAAAACACAAGATACTTCTCTTTTCAATATGAATAGGAATTTATTGGAAAAACCTAAGACACATAAACTAATCTAACACACAGACACGCATTCACACATTCATACAAGTTGCAGAAAGAGAGAGAGAGATGAGCAAAGAATGAGTTTAGAAGAGTGAAAATGTGAAATCCCAAGTTTATAGCATAAGTATATGCAATTGCTTCAACCTGAACAACCATCAATCATTTAATTAACCCTCGCGTTGAGTTTCTCAATGAGGTTATTAAACTTTATATTGAATGCACCAGTTCAGCTAGAATCTGGAGGTTGTACTTGTGTTGCCTTTGTGTTAAGGGGTTTCCTTTGATGACGTTGTTGCAGAAAGGGGTTCCCCAAGGTTGCTGATTGGTCGGAAGTTTGTGGTCCTTGGAAGTGAGGTCTTGGGCATTGGCTGGAGGATGGAGTCGTGTGCGCTGGTTGAAGTTTTGAGGCGGCCACGAAGTTTGAGACACGGCTTAGCGGCAAAACTTAACTTAGAACACGAAACTCTCAACAGAAAGAAAAGATTAAAGTAAAAGAAAGAAATGTGACGGTCTCCTCATGTTTTCGTTTAGAGGAGTGGCTGGCGTGCAAGCCAGGAAGCGTTCAAAGAACGCAAAAAGCAGCGGCAAAAATGATGGCAAAAAGCATGGCAAAAAGCATGGCTAAAAGAGATGGCACGAAGCACAAACTAAAAGCACAAACTAAGAGCCTGACTAAAAGCAATGGTTAAACCAATAGCTAAAAGCAAAATTTGATGGTGTCCTGGGGTTTTAAACTCAGCTTTGGACACATCCCAAAATGGTGTCTTGACCAATTAGATGTTGTCTTAACTCAGGATATTGCTATGTTTCTCCTCCCAAAACATAAATCAGCATGTTATCTTATCAGTCACATGGTCAGAATTTTCCCGCTCTTGCAGAGTATAATTTGGCCATGATTCCTATAACATGAATACAACGCATTTGACAATGAATTGATTGGTGGAAACGTTCAAAGCATGAATTTTCAAACTCATACATACCAAACATGAATATAAAGCCTTAAGCTATTCAATTGTTATTAAAAGGACATACACAACGAGTGATTAGAACATAATAGACAAATGTGTGGGTGACATACATAGTAGGGAGTTATGCAATGGTCTGATGTTCATTCATAAGTCCTTTTAAGCATCATTTTGGTGCATATTTAGGCAGAATGGACAGTCTCTGCCATTCTGTGAACTAAGGGCATGTTCCAAGGAACAAAGGAATTTAGAAGGAACTTGGTCTGGTTCTTGTCTTGGGCGGGGGAGCACCACCCAACAAAGTTTCCTCATGTGATGGTCCTGATGTGCTGCATCTTTGACCATTAATCTTGGGTTTCTCGCCCCAATATTGACAATCTCCTTCCGGAGTTGGGATTATCAATAATTGTGTTCTTTTGTTTTAATGTTGCAAGTTGTTCAAAGCTGTGAAAGTTAGTTGGTTAGGCTTACTTCAGGCTGGCTGGCGCCAGGGTATCCTGGACAGATTTATGACGTGGTTCTGGGCCCCTTTGTGGAATTTGGCTCTTTGGTTTCAACCAAATGTTTTGATCGAATCTTCCATTTGTCTGATTCGCTCTGATACCCTACACTGTACACCTCATCGATGCCAGCTGGGAACTTCACTCCTTCGCTTTAGGTAGGCTACGTTCATCTTACTGAACATAATTTATTTTCATCACCAATTATCATAGTAGAACAGCTTTCTCAAGCAGTTTGTGATGCATTTTGGAAACAGGAGATGAGCCCCTGGTCTAATGCGCCACCTGGC
>NW_026129524.1:0-65490 GCF_022985175.1 Labeo rohita | reverse complement strand
ATACTGCTGGGTTCATGATTTTGGTTGTGTATGTCGTAACTTCCGCTGGATTCAGGGGAGGCGAAGTATTCTGTAACGTGAGGACGCTGAGGCGGTGTAGAATCCAATTGCAGAAGTTTATTATAAACAACAGCAAACATACACGATGAAACAGGCAGAGGGTCAATAACCGGAAAGGCAGTCCAAAACGTACAACACATAAACGTAATCCAGGCAGCAGAGAGATAAAGCAGGCAGTGGGTCAAATACCGTAAAGACAGTCCAGAAACAGCAAACAATCCAACAGGGGTAATCCGTAAATCAAGAGTCCATAAACAAAGCAAGATAGCAACAGGTAATCCAACAGAGAAATATAACAAACGCTCGGTAAGGCAGGTGAACTGGCAATACTTCGCCAAGAAGTGAGCACATGGAGAGTCCTTATATACTGCCAAACAGGAAGTGACAGTAGAAGCAGCAGAGGGAGCATGCAAGCAGTACTGGGGTGAGGGCTCCCTCTGCTGGCTTGGCGTTACAATAATTAGACTTTAATAAAGTACATTTTTGTAAAAAATTGTAAATCTAACAATTTTCGAAATGTAGAAAACTACCTGTTTCGGTAATGATAATCAAAATGTCGTGTAAACATTCTGACAAGAGAATATTTAATATTTAACTGGAGAGATATAAAGAGATGATCTTACCTGGTAGCCATCTTGAAGTAACTGACCCATGTGCTCCGTCACTCAAAATCAAACTTTATTTAAATTCTGGATGTGCGCTTAAACAGTCCATAAAAAATGTTGCGGAGGATGAGAACATCAGGCATGGACATGTAATTTTCTTACTTTTTCTTCATTATTATTATACATGAATATTCAGTAAATTATTTTTCTGTCATCTAAAATAATCTAGTAGAACATCCATTTATTTTTTTTCTAAATATTTTTATGTTAATTTGTTTAAATTACAACATAACACACCTTCAAACAGAGCCGGACGCATTTCGGTAATGAGAATTTTATCAGAAAATGCAGTAAAATGCAAAAATAATTAATTTCTATGTTGAAATGACTATTTGTGCAAGGTAGAGAACAGTATTGTCTTCATTATGATGTTTTTTTTTTATTACTAAATTGCATGTTTAATACTTAAAATAGTTAGTGCCGTGGTATAGTTAATAGTTAATAGTTTCATGAGAATAACCCATCTATGTTCGCGTGAATCATTCATGATCCAGCTTCACTTACAGCAGAAGTGAGTATAAGGGGTTTTTATATGAATCTTTGTGATCACCTTTTCTAATAATGTTCTAGTTAGTAAGTTTGGCGGCTAAACGCGGCTAAAGTAAACAGACTCGTCACTCCACAGAGAGAAGAGAGAGGCGGGGCGACCAAAGCTCATTTGCATTTAAAGCAGCCTCGACCAGAATGGGATGATTTTTGTAGAGCTGATTTTGGCAAGGAAAAAGGGTGTTGTTTTACAGTACCATTGAGAATTTTTAACCAAAATATATTATAGACTTTTCATTAAGACCCTAGAGAATCATATCAACTTGTTCAAAATGGGCATCCGATGACCCCTTTAAAGTGATAGTTCACCCAAAAATGAAAATTTGATGTTTATCTGCTTACCCCCAGGGCATCTAAGTTGTAGGTGACTTTGTTTCTTTAGTAGAACACAAACAAAGATGTTTAACTCAAACCACTGCAGCCTGTCAGTCATATAATGGTAGTCAATGACATCCAGAGTTTGAGAGTCAAATAAACATACACAGACAAAACGAAATTAAACCCTGTGGCTTGTGATGATAAATTGAGGTGTTAAGACATGAAACAGTTGGTCTGTGCAGTAAAACTGAACAGTATTATATAATTTTATTCACCTCTGATCCACCGCAATGTCCAAAAGTCATAACTGCGTTCACAAAAGGCGGCGTGTGACGCATCAACGTGCTCTGGCATAGGCGATCAGGCTCAAAAGTTGGGAGTCGTTGAAAAGTCAACACTCCTGGATGAGTTTGCACAGGCAAACATAATCTTTTAGTTTTCTATCATTTGCCATAGAATAAGCACAAGTAGTTACCATTTTGAGTAGCTGTAACCACAACCTCACTGTATAAAAAATGAGTGAAGTATACGTGCAACAGATCGCTTCCGCACATGCATCTACTTTGTATGGTGCACTACACTCAAGTACAGTGATGCATTGTTGCCACACATTTATATTAACAGGTATATAATTTTTTCTTTGTAAATTATCAAGTCATTGTAAATGTAGTTGTGTTTACAGATCAATTATATGCAAAATGAAGACAAAATTATATACTCATTCTAAATACCTCAGTTGTGTATTCATTTGTCACTGTACTTATAGGAATATTTAAATTTGAATGGTGTAATATGGAGTTATTGACAAGTATCATTTAACAAAACTGAATATTATGTGCCATTTAACAGTTCTGAGTTGTTGTTTTTTTTTACTTGAATACTAAACATTTAAATTTAACAATTGATTTTTTATTGATTTTTTCAGCAGTGCGGAGTCGTGGACACACTGTCACAGGAATACACAGTGGACTGTCAAGTGGAGAAATTCTGAAATGATGTAAAAAAAAATAAATAAATAAAAAAAATCACAGGGACAGAGATTTTTATGAACTTGGGTCTTTTGCTCTTTCACTGCTGGCATTGCCATTCATCAATGCAGCAGTTGAACGCACATTCTCAGAGATGAATTTGATAAAGACAAAACTGCGGAACAAAATTCTGGAGAACATCCTTCGCATTCCAGCCTTCATGTAAAGACATGGAATCTGCTGTCATCAGTTCAAACCAACAAAAGAGATGCTGGCCTTGTTTACTACAGAGATGCATGACAAGGACCAAAAAGATTACACTGCAAAAAATGCTTTTCTTACTTAGACTTTTTTGTCTTGTTGTCTTGCCAAGATATCTAAAAATTCTAAAATCAAGAAGGATTTTCTAGACAAGCAAAAATTATTGCCTTGTTTTCACAAAAAAACCCCGTCAAAATTAAGTGAGTTTTTGCTTGAAACAAGCTAAATAATCTGCCAAAGGGGTAATCAAAATAATCTTGTTTTCTGCTTGAAATAAGATTTTTTTGCTTACCCCATTGGCAGATTACTTTGCATGTTCTAAGCAAAAACTCACTTAAATTTGATGTCTTTTTTCTGAAAACAAGACAATGATTTTTGCTTGTCTAGAAAATCCTTCTTGATTTAAGAATTTGTAGATATTTTGGCTGGAAACAAGACACAAAAATCTAAGAAAAGCATTTTTTGCTGTGTAGTAAAATTCATTCATAAATAGTCCATTCAAAGAGTTCTGAAAAAGAATGACCACAACCTACAGAAGAATTTGGTTCATCAGCTGTCAATCTTAAGGTAAGATTGCAGTTCCAGCATTTTGATTGGCCAATGCGGTCTTAGGTGGCCATGTTCTGGTCCCTCTCTGGCATGAGGGTTATTTGCATAGCTTAAACAATCTGAAGATCTGTAAATTGATATGAAGAAGGTTTAATCATTCTGTGTCCATTTTATGTGAACACATGTTCAGGTGTATCATTGCCATGTGGCTTCAACCACAAAGAAAAAACGGTTTGGTCAGTCCGCGGTAGTGTCAAGAATCCTGTCTGTGGCCACCAGATGTCGCCCTCTCATTATATTGACTCTCATACTACACAGACTGTTACACGTCACCTTGGAATACATTTTTTCCGTGTTCCATCTCACTGATTACACTCACACCTGAAACCAATCACACGGCCTATATAACAGCCATTCATATTCCCTTCCGGCTGAGCATTGTAAGTACGTATCACTACTCTAGCTGATAGCTACTTGACAGAGCCTGCACTACTTAGTCAAAAAAAAATAAATAAATAAAAAAATCACAGGGCCATCACAGAATATTCTAATGGTTTCTATTACAAATACCATTATAAACATTACGAACCACCATTTTTTTAATGGTCTTAATAGTTAAACGTTGGTTTTCTGTAGTGTGCTTTGGGACATACACCATTAGGATTTATTGGTTTTAACAAGCCACCAATAAAAGGTGACCAATTACCAGTAGAGACCAAGAGAGTCCGTTATATTTTCCATAAAAAAAAACAATACAAGCGTCATTATAACCAGTAAAACCATTACAAATTGTACTAATATGCAATGTATTTTGGAACACCCTTTTGTCTTGCAGTTTGGATATTGTTTGCACCTCACTTGCACTATTGTCAGTCTTAGTTTATCCATTTGTTTCACTCTCTGGATATTGTTAGCCGCTGATCTCCCATGCCAGTTTTGGAATACCTTCTGTACCTCCCTGTTTGCTATTGTCTGACCCCTTGCCTGTTTTATGACCACGTTTATAAATAAATCCCAGCATATGGATCTGCACGCTTCCTCTGTTCACTCCGTAACAGGTAGTCAGTTCACACTTATGTCTCAAGAATGAATGCATAAATGCAGTATGAGGATGATGCTGCCTTGGTCAGCTACACAGCTACTGGTTTGCAGCAAAACCGAAATATCTTTGCTGCTACATATTACCGCACAGAACTAATCATTAATACCAAGAAAACAGATAATTAAATATAAACAGGTATCAACAAGCCCATTTGTCTACGGAAGGTAGGGTGCACACAGGAACTTTTCAATATTGAGCACCTCGCGTGTCTGTTGAGCTACAAGGGAAAGATGAAAGGTTAAAAACAACACCAACACAAACAAAAGCATAAATTATATATTTTTAAAAATGAATAAAAAAACAGTGTATGAACAACTTGCATGTTAGTACTACAACTTACCTTATTGACAAACTCTGTTCCCTGATCTGTAAAAACTCGTTTTGGAGCTTAAAACTGGTGGGCAAATTTTATAAGGCAATCTGGGACATCTCTGGCACACTCAGATTTTAAAGGATATGCCAGTATTGTTTTGGAGAAACCAACATAAACAGTCCACAGGGGTGTGACACCAGTCTTAAGTAGCATGGGTATATTTGTAGCAATAGCCAAAATACATTGTATGGGTCAAAGTAATCATTTTTTCTTTTGTGCCAAAACATTAGGGTATGAAGTAAATATCATGTTCCATGAAGATATTTTGTAAAATTTCCTGCTGTAAATATCAAAACTTAGCTTTTAATTAGTAATATGCATTGCTAAGAACTTTATTTGGACAACTTTAAAGGCTATTTTCTCAAAATATTGTTTACACCATCTGTTAACTGGTGAATTGTTTATATCCCCTGGGGCTTTTAGTCCAAAAGTATGTGCAAAATGGGTTTATCTCAAATGTCTTCAGGGAGAAATATTTTATGCTTTTTTTTTAAATAGGGCAATGCGCATTATAAAGTGCTACACTCTCATGTTATTTGTTTCACTCGTACACTATGGTGAGAGGTGCCTATGCACAAAAAGTCCTTAGTTTAGATTAATAGGAATAATCAAATAATAAAAAAATAAAATAAGCAGGGTTGGAGACCACTGGTATATTGTTTATCTGTGTTCTTAAAGCTATCTCAGACATTTTATTAAGGATAAAGTTTTCAATAATTCAATATCACTCAGTTAATTCCCAGATAGCACACATACATCTGCAAGATGTCTGTTAAAGTTCACATGTTCTGGAAAGCATCTCCTGTGTATGAATATCTGGCAGATGTCTGTAAGATGTCAGTTTTACATACATTCTAAATCATAAACATCTTAAAGACATCTAATAGACGTTTGACATCTTTTAAAAAACGTCCTATAGACGTACTGCAGATGAGCGCCTCTTCCAGATGTCAATGCAGTCGTCAAATAGACGTCTCCGTGATGTATGTGTGCTATCAGGGTTATATTTTATTATCTTCTCAACTGCACTGCTTCAGTGTTACTTCTTACTTTTCATAGACTGGACCCATATAGACAAAGCACTGAGGATTTTGCTGTGTGGGTCTTGAATAGTCTTGAAGGGTCTGATATTCTGTGTACCCCTGGTCTTGAATGATCGCAGTCCTGGTGATTCTAGATATGACAACATCACTGGTCTTGATCTGGGTTTTGGAGGGTTTGGTCTCATCAGCACTGGGTTGGCTTTGGATCTTATAAGCTAATAAACTAAAATTTATCAACTGGGAAAAAAAATGAAACTAACTCCTGAATCATCAAAACATTAAGAAACCCCAAATTTTCTTCACGTCTTCTGCCACAGCTATTCTCTTGCTCTCAAGGTAGTCTGGAGACTTGCCTTCAGGAAAATCTGTTAAAAAGTTACCGTCGAAAAATTTTGGTTCCCTTTCGATACTACACTCGTACTGCATCGTTAGACGCTATGGGAAAAAGTCCTTTTTTCTTCTTGACTGAAGCCTTTTTTAATAACGCAGTGAAACTGCACGGACATTGGATCGTGCAGAGAAACGAAACGAACCAAAGACTCGCCAGCGGTGCTGCACGAGCCTATGGCGACGAAGCCCACCAGAAAGGGCAGGGCTGTACGGCTATATAAGCAGCCGTTTCGCCATAGGATCCTCAGATTTCTTCTCCTTCAACAACGGACTACTAGATCTTCACTCTTCAAGACAGAAGCCTTCGCCGTAGAAAAGCCTTGCAGCAGATTGGGATCTTTCTGCTCGGCTGACTCGCCGCCTCTGTTTTGGCTTGATGCCAGCTGCATTCGCGATCTCTCTCTCCTGCCGCCATCCGGCGATTTAAAAGAGCTTATTTTAAAGAGCAAATTTAACGGCATTGTTTCAAATGCCGCGGCGTTTCTGTCACTCGTGCAAGGCTTCCTTGCATGCCGCTGACGGTCACAGCGAGTGCGTTTCCTGCTTGGGGAAATCCCACGCAGAAGCCACGCTCAAGGAGACGGAATGTCCTCATTGCAAGGATATGAGTCTCGCCTCTCTGCGCTCGCGGATAGCGTCCTTTTCAGAATGTGACTCCGCCCCTCGCGCCCGCATGGCATCACGGACGTTTGCGTATCAGGGTGGACCAGGCCTGTGTAGAAGCCCTGATCCCCTGGACGAACTCGCAATGGATGGAGAGAGGCATGCCCCTGGGTATGGTCTGCAGGAGGAAGGTGGTCACGACAGATGCTTCAAACACAGGTTGGGGAGCTCTGTGCGATGGCAAATCAGCTTTCGGCCTTTGGACGAAAGCGAAAGCAGGGATTCACATCAACTGCCTGGAGATGCTGGCAGTGTGTCGAGCCCTTCACTTCTTCTTGCCAGATCTGAAGGGACACCATGTGCTGGTCCGCTCGGACAGCATGACGGTGGTGTCCTATATAAATTGCCAGGGGGGACTTTCCTCCAAGCGCCTCTTCACTCTAGTGAAGGACCTTCTGGAGTGGGCTCAGCTCAACCTGTGTTCACTGAGGGCAACGCACGTACCAGGCAGACTAAACCAGGGTGCGGATATGCTATCACGAAGCAATGTCCCCTCGGGGGAGTGGATGCTTCATCCGCAGGTGGTCCAGAAGATCTGGGAGGTCTTTGGCAAGGCAGAGGTTGACCTCTTTGCCTCAGAAGACAACTCTCACTGCCCAATGTACTATTCGAAGGACAGGGACGCGTTGGCCCACGATTGGCCCAACCTCCTCTTTTATGCTTTTCCCCCGACATCCTTGATTCCTCAAGTACTCAAGTGAGTCAGGGAACAGAAACACAAACTCCTTCTGGTGGCCCCTCTCTGGAGAAACCAGCATTGGTTCTCAGAGCTGTGCCAGCTGCTCGTAGCAGCCCCCTGGCCCATTCCCCTGAGACGAGACCTTCTCTCTCAGGCGAACGGGACAATATGGCACCCCCAGCCCAAGCTGTGGGCCCTGCACCTCTGGTGTCTGGACGGGAGTCTATGAATCTCTCAGAGAGTGTTCTGAACACGATCTCTCAAGCTAGAGCTCCGTCTACAAGACGCCTCTACGCTCTTAAGTGGTCTGTCTTTTCCGCCTGGTGCTCAACCCGCGGCGAAGACCCAGTCTCCTGTGACATATCGGTGATATTGTCTTTTCTGCAAGAGCTGTTGGATAAGGGATGCTCCCCTTCCACGCTTAAGGTCTATGTGGCTGCTATAACGGCTTCTCATGCCCCGATAGCAGGCCAGTCAGTAGGCAGGAACAACTTGGTTGTTCGATTCTTGAAGGGATCCAGGAGGTTAAACCCTCCTTGTCCCCTCACTATCCCTACTTGGGACCTCTCAACGGTCTTGAGGGCACTAAAGGGCCCTCCTTTCGAACCGTTACCGGGTTCAGATCTTTGATCCCTGACGTTTAAAGCTGCTCTGCTGCTGGCTTTAGCATCAGTCAAGCGTATGGGAGATTTGCAGGCACTCTCTGTGAGCCCCTCCTGTCTTGAGTTCGGACCAGGCGATTCTAAAGTCATCCTGAAACCGAGACATAGATATGTACCTAAAGTGCCCTCTACTCCCTTTCGGGCACAGGTGATTACGCTTTCTGCACTCCCTTCCTTAGAGTAGGATCAGGAGTTGAATTTACTCTGCCCGGTCAGGGCTTTGAGGATGTACATTGAGCGGTCCGCCTTCTTTAGGCAGTCGGAACAGCTCTTTGTTTGCTTCGGTGGCTGCAATAAAGGACATCCGGTCACGAAGCAAAGACTTCTAAATGGATAGTCGACGCTATTACGCTAGCTTACTACTCTTTGGGTCTGCAATGTCCTATTGGAGTACATGGCCTCCTCTTGGGCGTGGTCTAGCGGTGTATCCATTGCAGAAATTTGTACGGCGGCAGGCTGGGCCACGCCGTCCACCTTCACTAGGTTCTACAACCTGGACGTCCCCGCCTTACAGGCGAGGGTCCTTTCTGCATAATGGAGCTAGTCCTGTGCATGAGTGAGTTACATGTCGGACTAAGCAATGACAGCGACTTCAGGCTGCGCCTGCAGGCTGTATTGATTCACTGTACTCTAGGCCCCAAGGGGTGCCTGGGCAGAAGTCTATTAGTCGTTCCTCTACCATGGCACGGCATGTATGGAACGGTTCCCATAGCGTCTAATGACGCAGTACGAGTGTAGTATCAAAAGGGAACATACTCGGTTACTGTCTTAACCTCGGTTCCCTGAGATACGGGAACGAGTACTGCGTTACTGGCCGTGCCATGTCGCTGCACGACTTAGTCGTCGCTTCAGTCAAAGTAATCTGAGGATCCTATGGCAAAACGGCTGCTTATATAGCCATACGGCCCTGCCCTTTCTGGCGGGCTTCGTCGCCATAGGCTCGTGCAGCACCGCTGCCGAGTCATTGGTTCGTTTCGTTTCTCTGCACGATCCAATGTCCGTGCAGTTTCACTGCGTTATTAAAAAAGGCTTCAGTCAAGTAGACAAAAGGACTTTTTCCCATACTGTCTAACGACGCAGTACTCGTTCCCGTATCTCAGGGAACCGAGGTTACGACAGTAACCGAGTACGTTTCTTAAGTGTCTCGTTCCCAGTTGATGTGTCTGTTGACCTTTTGTGATGCTTTAGAAATCCAGCAATACATTACTTTTGATAGAGGTTACCCATCTTAAAAATTAAGGCTAAATTTTCAGTAGTACCATTCATGCGAACAGCCTGGCTCTTTCAAACAGGATGCCCTACCCCAAAAGGGTCTCAGCCCACACATGCATACGCTACCCAGGCAGCGATTATGGCGGAATCTGCTGTGCCAGCCAGCTGAGGGTGTGATGTCAAAAGTAAGTGAAAGCAATGTGTGTTACTATGGTAATACAGGTCGATTGTGTTTTGGTAGTACTGTGTGTTGCTCTGTTTCATGTGGAAGACTACATACAAAAAGAAAAAAAAACACGCACATACACCAGAAATAAATACATTTCAGAAATTCTCCAACCAGAAGAGAAATTCCTTGATGTTCTTGAGCCATCGTGCATCCAGAATTAATTTAGTAAGCTCCTGATGGATGTCACGGCGTGGTGTGCAGGGAATGAGGAGGAGGAGCGAGGAGATCCAGAACATGTACTTTTACTAATTAATCCAAAACGTGAACAGGAACAGCAGGGAATCCAATGTAAACAGACACAAAAAGACTTTGAAATAAACAGACTTAGAATGACTTACAGAATGACAATACAGAATGACTTATAAGAACCGACAACCAAACCAAACTTATATATACAGACAAATATACAGACTAATTAGGGAAGGACAGGTGTGAACGATCAAACAGTGATGTGATAAGAAACGGAACAGGAAAGACCAAAAAACGGCATACATGGGAGAAAACACACAAAACAGTCCACAGGGGTGTGACAATGGGCTGTAGAATTAGACTCAATCCAATCCTTGTCCCTAATCTCAGCAAGGGTACCATGATTACAACTAGCAAGTGCCCATTAATGCTCACCAGTAACATGATGAAGTAGCCCAATCCACATGTCCTACAAAAACAAAACAAAAACAATTTATAATTGATTCTGCATTTTTATTTCACTTTCAAATGAATGAGTACCATATTTAAGTTATGTTTAATGCTTACAAAGAATTGGTTATAGTATCGTACATTTAACTCGACAAAACAGGTTTAATATAAACTGTAGACAGCACTGGTCACTCAGGTGGTTAACTGAATCTTTCATAGCTTCATTTTCTTGTCTCCCTCTAATAGCTTTTCACTGACCCTTCCCCCATGTGTGAGTGATTTCATGTTTGTTTGTTTGTTTGTTTGTTTGTTTGTTTAGCTTAGTTTAGTTATGTGTCAGTCCTTCGTTAATAAAAGTCTTGTGCACAGACTACATGAGTTTGGATTCTGATTCTGCCTTGCAAAAATTAATGTCCCTTTACGATTCCAATTCAAGCTACATGCTCTAATGCAAAAGTACTTTGAGAAAGTTATTTTCTGTGGCTGAAGCCATCTCTTGACTCTGGTCTGGGGCTGGAGACTTCTCTCGACTCTGGTCTGGGACTGGAGCCATCTCTTGACTCGGGAGTAAAGCAGCCAGCATATATTAGTTGAAATAAAGCCAAAACCAATGTTACTTATCTATCGAGAAGAAACAAAGCAACCTTGGCATTTGATCGCAGGCCTTCCCTTTCCTTTATTTCTCTCCAGCGCTGGAAATCTGATCCGAAAATTACATGGGTGCTACTTCTTGCCTTATCAAAAGCCGTTTTTTGTCCCACAGACGTTTTCCTCTCTTGTGTTTTTTTTTTTTTTTTTTTTTTTTTTTTTTATCTCTATCATTCTGTGCTCGACTCCATCCAGTGCACTGCCCACTCTCTCCTCTCCATCATGAGTAGACACGCCCCTCACTGCTGATTGGGTACAAGTTTGTTTTGGTACTCAGCCAGACTTGGTTTTCTAAAGCATTATTTTTTAAATACATACTCCACCTTTAACTACATTGTAGTTGCATTCCTGCTCTTTTACATTTGCTAGATTAAAAAAAAAAATTGCTAAATTTTATTCAAGGTACCTTGAGATCTAGGAGTCTCAATTTCCTTTCTTTCTTCCATACTAGGTCTTCAGTTTTTAAGGTATCTTACAAAAAGTTCTTCTGACACTGGGTGTTTGTGGTCCTCAACTCTGTCTGTGACGATTAGTTTGTCTGATAGTTTGTCTGATATTTCAGGTTCATTATCACTGGACACTGCATCCTCAGGTGATGTTGGAAGGGCCTGATATTTTTCTCTGTAGAAAAAAATAACAGTGATGGACATGTACAAAAAATCTGTAGTCATGAGGCCCTCTGTATTGATCTAGTTACATTGTCCCTTCATATTAAGTTCAGTTTTTATTTATTTTTTGTCTTAATGTTATCAGATTAATCACCAGATCCAGTCCTTACCCAGCCCAGACGGTGGATCGGCACCTAGAGAGGACTTCTACAGCCCGGAATGTCAGCGGAGACCACATCACCTTGTCACCTAGACAGCCATTGGCACAAGACCACGGGAACCAGATGAGTCCTTTGCATCTGGCCAGAGGAGAACTAGCCCCCCGACTGAGCTTGGTTTCTCCCAAGGTTTTTTTCTCCATTCTGTCACCGAGTTTTGGTTCCTTGCCGCTGTCGCCTCTGGCTTGCTTAGTTGGGGACACTTAATTTTTAAACAAAATCATATACTATTTGAACTGAACTGCGCTGAATGATGACATCATTGAATTCAATGACGAACTGCCTTTAACTGAAAATTGTTTACTGTTGCCCTTTTGCATTATTGATGCACTATTTCCTATTTAATACTGTACAGACACTTTGTCACAATTCTGTATTGTTAAAAGCGGTATACAAATAAAGGTGACTTGACTTTGCTTGTTGATATTATTACCATAAATCTTATTTTGGAACTTTTCTTTAATCATCATAATTTTTACAACCATTATTGTGATGGTATTATTTTGTTTATACATTAAAAATGTGCAATCAGTCACTTTGAATAAAAGCATTTTTTTTTTAAACAGAATACACGCACATATTTATGTAGTAGTATTATTATTATTAGTAGTAGTAGTAATAGTAGTAGTAGTATAATAACGTTGTCTTCTGTGTAGTGTCACACCCCTGTGGACTGTTTCATTGGTCTTTCCTGTTCCGTTTTCAATTATGACATCATTGTTTAATCATTCTCACCTGTCCTCGTCTGATTAGCCTGTGTATTTAAGTTTGGTTCAGTTCCTTGTGTGTTTGTCGCTGATAATATGGTAAGCTACATATGCCATAAGGACACTATGGAGCAATTTGGATTACTCTCTCCTTCGTCTCCGCTGGTCCCATCCAGCTCTCTCAGGTCTCCACTGGTCCTGTCCAGTCCCCAAGAGCCCAAGCACCCTCCAGAGCCCGGCCCTCTCCTTGGCCGTCTGGACTGTGTACTCGGCCATGGCTTCCCGAGCTCGCATGGACTGTATGCTCGGCCGTGGCTCCCCGAGCTCCCTGACCCGCCTTGGCATCCCGGACTGTATGCTCCGCCATGGCTCCCCGAGCTCCCTGACCCGCCATGGCATCCCGAACTGTATGCCCCACTGTGGCTCCCTGAGTTCCCTGACCCGCCATGGCTCCCTGAGCTCCCGATCCGCCCTGGAGGCGTACTTCCTCTCCCTCCTGTGTCTGCCCTGCACGAGCCTCCAGGGCGCCCACCCCCCCTACCTGGTGTATTTGTTACAGCGCGAGTCACGCCTTATGGGGGGGAGGGTAATGTCACACCCCCGTGGACTGTTTCATTGGTTTTTCCCTTGTATGCCCGTCATTGTTTAATCATTCTCACCTGTCCTCGTCTGATTAGCCTGTGTATTTAAGTTTGGTTCAGTTCCTTGTGTGTTTGTCGGGTCTTAAAGTCTTTTGGTATTGTTTGCGTGTGGATTCCCTGCTGTTCCTGTTCGTTCCTGTTCCTTAGTGTGGATTAATTTAATAAAGTCTATGTTCCTGATCTCCTCGTCCCTGCTCCTCATTGCCACACACGACGTTGTGACGTAGTTCCTGGATCAACATCTTCTGTTGATCCTAGATCAACATTACTGTGCAAAAATATAGACTTAACCCAATCCCTACCCCTAAACCTAACCCTAACCATAATGTATTCCTAATATCAGAGGGAAATGATAGCTGATTAACAAGGGTGTAGAAGAATTTGACTCTGATCATAACCCTAAAACTGACATTTCATGAAAAGTTATCCCTCAATTCTGATTGGTTGATTAAAATGTTGTTCCAGGATCAACAAGGCTGTTGATCCAGGAACATGTTGTACTTGGTGAAATCACGTTTACCAGTTTATCATAGTCCATATAAACAGAAAAAAATCATTCAAATGCATATAATCCCATAACTTACTGATCTTTCTATATGAATGGGGTGAAACCCTCTCTGACTCCATTTCTCAACTGCTGTCTTAGCCTCACTATAACTTTGGAATGTTTGGCCAGGGCCAGCACTAGCTATAGGCAGAGCAGGCAATTGCCTAATTTAAACTTAACTTTAAAAATCAAGTTTTATTTTGACTCAGCCATTGTTTAAAATAGAATATGCTTGTAATGTTCGCATCAATATCCTGTAACACCACATATTTTTTGTTTCTTTTCAGGGCATACACATAAAGAACCAAAGACATGAATATGCTGTTTCCACCCTGCTTTACTCGGTGCATGACAACAAAAATTTGAGTACCATCGATACATCCAAAAATACCGGGTAAGCTGGAATCTTTTCGAAATTTGTCCTTGGTGTGTGTGGCCTCCTCCTGGGTGGGCAGACAAACATGTATTTGAGCCCGATTTTGAAGGGCCAGAGACACTCGTCGTATCGCTGGTAGGCTGTACTTCTACTTACATTTACCATATCAGCAAATGTATTTTGGAAAGAGCCACTGGCGTAAAATCGAAGAGATATTAGCACCTGCAGTGTTGGGGACAGCGCTCCGTTCTTGTCTGTTACATGCTGTAACTGCAGTGATAACTTGTTGATTAATTCTAACAGTTCAACCCTGCTGAAACAAAAACTTTCAATAATTTCTGTCTCCATATATATCTAAAGGATTGGTGCGGTCTCTCATTATTCTTTCACACCTGAAAGATCGTGTAGCTGTATATCAGATGTGTCATTGTTTTTTATTGTTTTTATTTGTCATGTTTATTATCACTATGGAAACAAGTCAATGCTTTTCACTTTACACCGACCTTTGACTAGGCGTAAGATTTGGTCTCAGACGTAGCACTACACCGAGATGGTGCAACGGGTATAAATTTTACGCACGACTTAAGGCGCTTTTTACGTCCAGCCTAGTCTTACAACCGGGCATACGCCCAGCTGGTGCAACCGGCCCCTGGAGATTTTTGATTTTGTTGACAGGACATGCAGGTTTTTGATTCTTTTCTTCAATTTGTAAGTCGATATTTGGTCACCAAATGTACCTACATGCTAGCGCATTCATTTTTACTACACCTGGTTGTCCGGTGTGTAAATCCTCCAAAACTTGATTTCTCAGATTTTGTGGAACAATAACTCGCTGTCCCCACATCAGAGCGTCTTGCATCAGTTCCTCCTCCTTCGTGAGGTATGGTTTTAGTACATGGTATTAGTACTCCTGTTCTTCCTGGCCTGGAAAACTACCATCCTGCAAATTTCAGCTCCAACCCCAATCAAACACATCTGAATCATTATAATTATAGGCAGGTGTGTTGGAGCAGGGTTGGAACTAGGGATGCACCGATACCACTTTTTTCAGTACTCGCCCGATACCGATACTTTTATTTTTGGTACTTGCCGATTCCGAGTACCGATACTGATATTTTAAAATTTACAGGTAGATTTTTAAAATATAAGGTACAGAAACTAAAAGAATATGTATAATGTTAGTTGGTCAACTTTATTTATCAAATAGATACAGTCAAACCAAAATGTATTTAGAACCCATTATCATAAACTGTGTCCTGCACCCACTAGTGAAAAAAAAATTATATATATATATATATATATATATATATACTACCGTTCAAAAGTTTGGGGTCAGTACATTTTTATTGTTTCTTTTTTTTTTTCTTTTATTCACCAAGGATGTATTAATTTAATAATTAAAAGTTTATTAAAAGTTAATAATAAATAATTTACATTGTTATAAAATATTTATATTTTGAATAAACACTGTACTTTTTAAACTTATTCATGAAAGAATTCTGAAAAATCATGTGACACCAGTTATGCAAGCTTAATACTGAATGTTTAACATTATATTACTTACATACACATACTTCGTAGGCATCCTTATACTCTAATGACTCCATTCTGCTGTCTGTTGTTTTGTTGTCGGTGTTTCTTTGCCTACATACACACTTGTCACATGATGTGGTATCGGTGTTTGGTATCGGGGCATTTTAACGAGTACGAGTACAAGTACGAGTACAGGAGCTCAGTATCGGGCCCGATACCGATACCAGTATCGGTATCGGTGCATCCCTAGTTGGAACTGAAGACTGCTAGACAGTAGCTCCTGGTTGCAACAGGAGTGCTTATTGCTTGCTTTTTGATTATAACATCCACAATTTAAATTAATGTTTTGTTTCTTACATGCTCACACACTGCAAAGTGTCAGGAGTGTCAACCACTTAAGTCATACTGCATAATATTTGTGCTTTAAAGTGCAAATTAAAATAGTTTGTAATGAGCATGATAGGAGCTGCCTATTGAGCTGCAGCTTTCTTCTTTAAATTTTCTGTTCAATGATCTTTCGTTTTATAGGTCTTATTTCATCACTTAGAACATACATCTGCAAGATGTCTGTTAAAGATCTCTTGATCTGGAAAGCATCTGCGGTGTACAAACATCTGGCAGACATCTGTAAGACGTCAGTTGTACATACATTCTAAATCATAAATATCTTAAAAACATCTAACAGACATCTATTTGATATCTGACAGGAAACGTCCAATAGACTTATTGCAGATGAGCAAACTGCGTCTTGCAGATGTAAATGCAGACGTCAAATAGACATCTCTGAGATGTACATGTGCTATCAGGGATGTTTGCAAGTTTAGCGTTACATAGCTTGTCAAAGAAACTGTCTAAACTGTTAAGGTAGTAAACATTACACACATTTGGTTTTTATCTCCATCTTTTATCTCCAGCTCCAAGAAAATATGAGTCATACTTTTTGGTGGCCAAAAATGTCTGGTGTGGTTCTGGTGTAATGGGAACTTTGGAATGATCCTATCAGCAATCCTATTAAACTGTTGTAAAATAAGGCTTTTTGCATTCTTGACACTTTTCTTTTGTTTGCGCATATGGTTTTTGAACTGAGGGTTTTAAAGAGAGGGTTTTTGCCGGTTTGATGAAGGTAAAGCCTTAGTGTTTTTTGTCTTGTTTTCCAGGGCGAAGTCTAAAGTTTCTTAAATCAAGATGCATTTACTGGAGACCCAAAATGAAAAATGAAAAAATAAAGAAATTGTTGTTTGTAGTGACCTAATTGACACATTTGCTTCATATGAATGTGGCAGCCATCAATCGCTTTGACTGCCATGTAAAAAAACAGGAGAGACTGCCAGCCTGGCAAACTCTGCACTGATAAATTTCTCTATACTGGCGACTTTACATTAGCCACGGTGTGGCTTCATCTAAAAAAAACAACAACAAAAAACCAAACAAGTATGGGTTCCAGATTTCTGGCTAACTTTCATCCAATTTCAAATGTCTTTCCTTTCCAAAATTTTAGATTGTGATTCTAAATCAACTTCAGTTTATTTTGAATATCAATTCAATGATATGCTAATTTCTGACTCTGGGCAGTCTATGGCTCTGGTTCTGTCAGACCTTAGTTCTGTCTTTGATTTAGTCGACCATAATATTCTTATATCACATCTTGAAACATGTGTTGGCCTTTGGGGCACAGTGTTGTGGTTTCATTCATATCTCACTACAAGGGAAGTATACTGTTAGTACTGGAAAGCTCCAACGCTCTCCATTGACTTTTTATTGCAGGAAGTGGCCTCTTTGTCATTTCTGACTTAAAACAAAAAACAGAACAATTTCCAAAAGCTGCTATGTGACAATGTGTACAATAAACAAGCCAAAAAAATAACTACATTTTTATAAGCTGTCGACCCCAAAAATGAGCAAAAGGTGTGAGGAAGTCACTAAATCTTGTGACAAAATCACTAAATTGGCAACACTGTCACATTAAGAACACCAAAATCAGTTATTAATATTGCATTGGTCCTCTCTTGTTTTACATGTGTTCATAATTTCTTTGTGTGACAGCATGGCCGCATAATTTGGTGTCACGATATAGGAGGGATGAGACCAGAGGCAGATATTGAGTGCAACCCAAACAGGAGTTTTATTGACAAGGTTGTACAAATATTGTGGAAAAATGGTTTGAACAATGCTTATCTGAAAGTCCGTTGTATTGTTATGAGGTTGAACCAGTCCAGGTTGAGCACACAGCAAAGAGTCAGGGTGATAGTACAGGATATCCGAGGGAAAGAGCAAGGATAGGTCTGGAGCTAGCATATAGTTGTGAACGGTAGACCAGACAAAGGAGCACTGACTGCTGGGGCTTTATATAGGGCGGTGCTAAGTGGTAACAGGTCTGCGCAATCAGTACTCCGGTGAGAGGGAACGGGTGTGCTGTGACGTAGGCAGTGGGGGTGGCTGTGGTGAATGCCTGACATTTGGCATGTTGCATTGTTATTATCACAAATAAAACAATTGACTCTAAGCAAATATGTAATGTATTTACAAAATCTTTAACACATTTTTTTAAATTAAGGTTGAAGATGTCAAACTTCCTAGTCCAGACATCACTTTTAGCCACTACTATATGGCAGTTCATTGACTTTCCAACTGAACATCAAGCCATGCTGCAAAAATAAGCCCCTTTTATGAAGATTGTGTGCCTTTCTGGAGTTACTGGAGCCGTTGATGGAACTCATGTAAACAAGGAGACATACCAATAGAAAAGTTTCAAGGCATCAGTAATAATTTGTGATAATTTTGCACAGTGCAAATAAAAAAAAAAAAAAAAAACATTTAAATATTAAATAGTGTCTTAATTGATTTTATTGTAGTTTCATCAAACGACTGGGGTTGTGCTGGTGTGACTTCATATGAGCAGGCTCACTATTGGCTGTTTCAGAGGTTGAGGGCAGCCATTACGGGTTGACATCATTGTAATTCTTAAGTCACAACACTTAAGTGTAACACTTAAGATTAAGACTATTCTTAAAAGCATTTCTAAGAAGTTAAGAAGTATACATACAGGCCCAGGACTTTCATGTGCTTCTTCTTGAGCCACTCCTTTGTTGCCTTGGCCATGTGTTTTGGGTCATTGTGAAATACCACAACCCATTTTCAATGCATGAATGAATGAATGAGCACATTTTATATAGCGCTTTCATTGTGTATTGCCATACACCCAAAGCGCTTTACAATCATATGGGGGGAACTCTCCTCAACCACCACCAGTGTGCAGCATCCACTTGGATGATGCGATGGCAGCCACAGGACAACGGCTACAGGCTCACCACACAACAGCTACAGGTGGAGAGGAGAGAAAGTGATAGAGCCAATTCAATGAATGGGGATTCACCCAAGATTTGACAATATATAGCCCCATCTATCATTCCTTTGATGCGGTGTAGTTGTACCCCCCCCCTGGGCTGATTCCTCATGCACCGTTCTCATGACCACTGAAACTCCATGAGGTAAGATCATGCATGGAGCCCCAGACCGAGGGAGACTGACAGTTATTTTGTGTTTTTCTATTTGCAAATAATCGCACCAACTGCCACCTTCTCACCAAGTTCCTTTTGTGATGGTCTTGTAGCCTATTCCAGCCTTGTGTAGGTCTACAATCTTGTCCCTGATATCCTTGGACAGCTCTTTGGTCTTGGCCATGGTGGAGAGTTTGGAATCTGATTGACTGATTGCGTCTGTGAACAGATGTCTATTATACAGGTAACAAACTGAGATTAGGAGCACTCCCTTTAAGAGAGTGCTTCTAATCTCAGCTCGGGACCTGTATAAAAGACTACTGGGAGCTAGAAATCTTGCTGATTGATAGGGGATCAAATACTTATTTCACTCATTAAAATGCAAATTTATAATTTTTTTGAAATGCGTTTTTGTGGATTTTTTGTTGTTCTGTCTCTCACTGTTAAAATAAACCTAACCTACCATTAAAATTATAGACTGATAATTTTTCTTGTCAGTGGGCAAACGTAAAAAAATTAGCAAGGGATCAAATAATTTTTTCCCCCACTTTACATGCATACCTACATACACGTGATATGTCCCTGTTGGGGAGCCTGTGTGTTTCTCTCCCCTTGTTCTCTGTCAATCTTAGGCTCGCCTACTCTGAGTTCCTGTTGGTTCATGAAACTGACAGTCTTTATTAAAACTGTGATGTCAAGTTTTCTGCTGCAATTCAAGTTTACCACCAGCATTTAAAAGCACTCTGAAATGAAGAAGAAGAAAGAGCCTTTGCTACCTCATATCATTCTTTGTTGTCAGTATCATTTATTTGGTGATGGTTTTAATCCCTAACACATCTCACTCTGATATTGTTTATCAATTTTTGTCTTTTTTTCACACCTTTTTTTAATGGCATTTGCTCTCTTTAAGTCACTATGTCATGTGACTTAGTGCAAAACATAGGTTAACTCGATGTTCTATCAGTTGGTAATTCCAAGTCACGTCGGCGACCGCCGAATTGGGATCTCACATAGAGAGACCAATCTACTTAGAGTGCAAACTGAATGAGTCAATGCATATTGGCATGCAATGATTGTATCCATCTGCCACTGATCACAGCGTGAGTATAATTAGGCAGCAGGTGCAGCACATAGTCAGCTTTTCGCTTCAGAGCCGACCAGTCTGCAAGCAACATTGGAAACAAACACTGCAAACTAGAGATCGACCGATATATCGATTTACCAATATTTTTCCAGATATTTAAGCATTTTACCATAATCGGTTATTGGTTTTGTAATATCGGGTTCACGATAAACGCCGCCATCTTGGGGTTGTTTTGAGAATTGTGCGCATGCAGCGCACCTCAGGGGAGACCGACAACAACGGTGTGCAAAGGTAAAGCATAGCCTATTTTCTTGCTTTGTTGTAATTAGTCAACTTTATTTAATATAACAGCCATTAATGCTCATATTAGATGTGATACATAAATGCCTGATATGTAACTATGCAGCTTGGCTCTAAGAAATAGAGACAAACGTACAGTCACGTAAATTAATTCAAGTCCTGTCCCAATAAATATATCTTTGCCTGAATTAAAAAATATACAGCCATGAATGAGCACTTGTTGGAAATGAAAGCGCTGAATTTAATTCTCTCTCTGTTGTATGTTCATTATAGTCTTATGAAGTCACATATAAGCTTAAACCGTCATAAGAAATAGCTCGAAATCACTCACTTAATAATTCTTGCCTTAAATAAAATCTATAGATATAGGCCTAAAAGAGTTTAAAGTAGGGATGCACCGATACCACTTTTTTCAGTACTCGCCCGATACCGATACTTTTATTTTTGGTACTTGCCGATTCCGAGTACCGATACCGACATTTTCAAATTTAAAGTAAATTTGTAAAATATTGGGTACAGAAACTAAAATATGTATAATGTTAGTTGGTTTAACTTATTATAAACCAACCATTAAAATTTATCAAATATATACAGTCAAACCAAAATAGATACCTCAGATACCTTTTCTCACATTATCACATTATCATAAACTGTGTCCTGCACCCACTAGAAAAATACATAAATAAATAAATAAAACAAAATCAAAAATTAGGTGGTGTATATCTGGTGTCTGAATAATTTTTGGTTTGACTATATATCCCTTACTCATCTTTATTTTTACACTTAATTATGCCCATTAAAATGTGTTTTGTTACTTTCACTGTTCAATTCATTTATTCATTTTTTTTTTGCTCTATGGTACATCATCTTTAATTTAACAGCATTAAACTGATCCATTGCAGCGGCTCAGTACTGTAATCACACATTTTGTTGTAATGATGCAGGGAACCACTCGTCATGAATCTCCTAACTCTGATATTTTCAGAAATATAAGTCACGTTTTTTTCCATCTGAAACATGCTGCTATTTGGGCTATAATCTAAAGAGACTCAAATAATGCAAAAACATGCGCAACGCGCTCAAGTACAGTATAGCCTAGCGCATTTCACACAGGCTGCTCTTTCACTTTTGCCGTACATTCGTGTATGCTTAAGGTTTAAAATAAATGATCTTTTATAGTGAATACCCCTATAAATTTTGTTTTATATTTACGAATTTGTTTTAATCCAAATCACGCGTGACTAAGTGGGCGAACATCAATAAAGATCACGCAACAAAAGTGCGCTCTCTCTTTCTCTTTGTTGCTCTCTCTCTCTCTCTCTCTCTCTCTCCTGTTAAATAACTTCTGCATTGCTTTCCTTACTTGTTTTTGACATATCCGACCGAACTATAAACTTTCCAGTGATGTCAAGGCGGGATCGTAACTCGACAAGCCTGTGCATCTTCGCCGCCGCGCGCTCAATCCTCTCTGCGTGCTTTGCCTATGAGCTCGCTCGCAACAGCTATACAAGCACTAATACTGAATGTTTAACATTATATTACTTGCATACATATACTTCGTAGACATTCTCAATCTCTAATGACTCCATTCTGCTGTTGTCGGTGTTTCTTTGCCTGAATACGCACTTGTCACATGATGTGGTATTGGCGTTTGGTATCGGGGCATTTTTACGAGTACGAGTACAGGAGCTCAGTATCGGGCCCGATACCGGTATCGGTGCATCCCTAGTTTAAAGTATAAAGCAATGTTAGTTTCAATGTTAAACTTGGATAAATGTGCGCTATTAGGCACATACCCAATGGTTTGTGCGGAAAGTGGAAGCTAAAGCTGCTTACAGGACACGGAGGCACCAGCGCAATCACTAATCACACATTTCTTTCAGTGGAAACAATTTGATTATTATACCATCATTTTTGCTCATAAAGGTAGAGTAATGCATCATTCGAAACTGTAAAGGGTATACTTTTATTTGTGTGTACTCACAATATCAACAAAAAATTTGCAAACGGTGCTTTTATAAAACAATCATTATGCGCTTTTTTTGGTCTCAACAGAAGCTTCACAAAAATAAACAAACTCAGCGAATACAAACCGCACAGACATGATAAATATACATATAGAACTTGAACACTTGAACGTGAGTATCTTTCTGAGCTATGACGTGAATATTGGCCCGAAGCCCGAAGCCCGGCCCTAGGGACGTAAAAAAGTCGGGGCCCATAGGGCTCGGGGTGAAATGCAGAGCTCTAAGTTCACTCACCAGGTTGATGCTCTGACGGCCACCGCATGTAACCTTTAACAAGATTCACTTGTTTAAAACATCCTCAATTATATTAATGTACTATATAACGATTATTTTTCTAATACACTTCTAAATATGTACAACCCTATGGAAATTATGTATTATCTTTGCCAGCAGTTTGGGTATACTTCTATGTATATGCATAGATAAACCGTGCTGTCAGCAGGCATTTCAGAATAGAACGACGGAAACAATATTAGTAATTCTGATATAACATGCCAGTTAAGAAATACAATGATGTTTTTTGTTGTTACATTTGTTTGTTATATGCTAATTTTCAACACTTAAGGATGACTTAAAGGAGGAAAAACCAAAGTGAAGTATGGACTTAATTTGCTCAGTCACTGATGTACTTTATAACAGTAAATAAATATCGGTTCTGCATATCGGTTATCGGGCACATAATTATGCAAATAATCGGTATCGGTAGTAAAAAAAAAAAAAATCAATATCAGTCGATCACTACTACAAATGTAACAAGGTTAAAATGGTTTTGTTTCACTAGATTTTTCTGTTCACAAGCATTTAATGCTGTTCTAAAATTGTTAAACCAGTGTTTGTTAAAATACATTAAAAAAGGGTCTGTAAGGAGGTGATGGTCCCCCCCTCCCCCCTAGCGGTCTTTTCCATCTTTCTCTCGAACGAAACAGGTATGCAGTGTTACATGCTACAGACTTGGTTAAAGCATTGGTTAAAAATAATACACGCACAGAAATACACAATGTTGAAGTTGTTTTTAGTTATTTTACTTTGCCATTTACAGATTATATATATTTAACATACATGTTTAACTATACTTAGGAATGTTATTTTTGTTGACAGTGTTACTGATGTGTGAGCTGAAGCTGTCGTGATAACCTGTTTATATAAAAATACATTCTCTATGCAGGTAACGCATTGATAAACCATATTTTTGTGTTTTTAAGTTGTTTTAATACCAATATGGTTGCGTTTCGTACGCTCCTCTGTATAAGTTTATGTGCAGGCCTATGGACTGAGGCCTTGTTTCCTGTTCTGACTCTCATTTCTGTCTTTTCCGTCTTTCTCTCGAACGGAACAGTGTTACTGATGTGTGAGCTGAAGCTGTCGTGACAACCTGTTTATATAAAAATGCATTCTCTATGCAGACCCAATCCGGCGCTCTTCTGTTGTTCTTCACAAAAATTCAACACAACGCAGACTAAAGAATCCTACGGATACACAAACGCTCTTACCTAGCTCTTGTGTTGGCAGCACGCCGCTTCAGCTGCGGTGGTCTCCTGTGTCGAGTGGGAATGCACACATTAGGCTGCACTACCCCCTTTTGTCCAGGCTCCAGGTGATTGTCACGAATGTTGCTTCACCTGTCTGGGCACTAAGCATGCTGAGGTGGCTTTCGGGGATGAGTCATGCTCTCATTGCGGAAGGATGACCATCATGGAGTTGTGGACCAGTTGCGGTGCCAGTTCCTTTGCCAAAATATAGCAAATGGCAAATGTTGGGATGGTAGCACCTCTGGCAGGGAGATGACTGGTCTAACAGTGACAGTGAGGAATTCCCCTCCAAGGAACCAACTTCAAGGGCTTCCCCATTCCACCGGCACTCCGCAGCCAGTGGAGCTGCTCAACACTGCAAAAAATGCTTTTCTTACACTCTCAGAAAAAAAGGTACAGCACTGTCACTGGGGCAGTACCCTAAGGTACAAAAGTGAAAAGGTACCAATATGTACTTTCAAAGTACTAAAATGGACCTTTAAGGTACTAATATGTACCATTAGGGGTAGGTAAGCAGAGGTGGGTAGTCCAGGTGTCAGAAAGTAAAAGTCCTGCCATATGTTTGTTCCACCCATGAACTTAGTCAGCTGATTTCACCAGAGGTGGAACCAAGTCCTTCCTTTCAAGTCACAAGGGAGTCTAAAGTCAGATCCCAAGTCCTCAAAAAATTAAAACTTAATAAGATAATTAAGTGACTAATTAAATGATGATTGTGTATTAGTGATAAGCACCTGCTGTTATTGAGAATTACAGAGGATCAGATGTTGATGTTTTATTGGTTAAAATGATGCTACCATCATGGAGATCAGTGTTTGCTTTAGTTGAACTCTAGACCCTTGACTAATTATGCTAGATCTCTCTATGCCACAACGTATGTAGTGAGATCAAGACTGTATGTGATCTGATAATTATCAGGCAATGACCTGATTATATGGAAAGCAGCTTTATTTGTGTTCAAGTTTAGGTTTTGAAAAACCAGTCCTGTGAAGCTTGGTATGGAATTATAGTTTAGTTGTGATCATTCAAAATTAATGAGAGTTCTATTATACGTGGGTATGTAAATATTTTAGCTTTTGTGATGTGTAGACACACGCAGACATCAAGAACCAGCATATGAATTTCAACAATGGTGACAATCAACTAAATTCTTCATGCTGCAATGCATGCTGGGTAACACCATAGTAAAAACTCCCAGAATTATTGTCACCACTGTTGAGGATCGTATGATAAGTGTTCAGGTCTAAAAGCCTGAGCTGCTGCAAATTTCCCCCCATTATTTAAGCTTTACAGTGGCTTTTCCTAATTCGGCTTTTTATCCAGTGGTTTGATAATTTGTGTCAATCTACAAACCAAAGAACAGCCATTACATGATGTTCACTCAAATGACTTAAAAGCAAAACATGCTATCTAACATGTTATCCCTGCTTCCATAAGCTTTTGATTCAACAATGTGCAAACACTTGCTGTGAAACAATATTGCAATTGCTTAGAAGCAATTTACTTTGAATTACTAAAAGGGTCAAGAGCCCAACTAAAGCAAACACTGATCTCCATGATGGTAGCATCATTTTAACCAATAAAACATCAACATCTGATCCTCTGTAATTCTCAGTAACAGCAGGTGTTCATCACTAATGCACAATCATCATTTAATTAGTCACTTAATCATCAATTACATTTAATTCTTTGAGGACTTGGGATTTGACTTGAGACTCGCTTGTGACTTGAACAGAAGGACTTGGTTTCACGTCTGGTGAAATCATTTCATCAGTTCATGGGTGGAACAAATACACGGCAGGACTTTTACTTTCTGACCCCTGGACTACCCACCTCTGCTCACCTACCTCTTAAAGGTCCATTTTAGTACTTTGAAAGTACATATTGGTACCTTTCCACTTTTGTACCTTAGGGTACCTTAGGGGTACTGCCCCAGTGACAGAGCCGTACCTTTTTTTCTAACAGTGCATTGAGCCAAACAGTGCTAACTCCTTATACAACCCTGTACGCATTAAGGGCCAAATTGATGGATTATCCGCCACTAGAGAGTTTCACGCAGTGTTCAATCGTAGAAGCTCTTCTTGCATTTGACAAACTTATTGTTCAATTGACGAAAGAGGTCTTAGAGGGTACAGATCCACGATTTCAAGTGAGCATAGTAGATAAGATTGTTTGGGATGACAAAGAAGATACAACATATGTGCTTGTTAAACGTTACCATATACAATGTTAAGTTTACTGATGCTGGGTTATATTATTGTGCATGGGCTAGAGAAAATAGGGATGCTTATCAAGAAGTACAGATTAATGTAATCCATCCAGAACCCGACCTGAAAATACGAGAGGTAATGAAGGGACTTTTTCCAAATCCAGCTGACACGCCACGTGATGTTTCACCAACCGATATAGAATTTATTATGAATTCAGGTATGAATGCTGGTATGAAGGAAGTTAGGGCAGAAAAGCTAAGTGTGAAGGAAATTATGCATGTGCATTGGCATTACTGCAAAGAAGTGTTTTGAAGAATGAGGTAGAAGGAGATGTATGCAGTTACAGTCAGTGTGGAAAACACAACAAATAACCTCAGAAATGTTACACCCTGAGAAAAATAAGTGTGATATGCCAAAGCAGATGACTAGATGGCAGATAACATAAGAGCGAATAGGGCACTGAGGTTTGCGCTCAAAGATTATAATTGTTCATATCCAGGCCTACCTTTTAAAGGACCAGCATTTCAGGTGCAGTCACACCTCGCAGATTTATGTATTTGTGCAACTAAGGGAAAACATTATGTGGGGATGTCAGATTGCAGAACCACCATAACAGTGGATAACACAGTTCAGAGTAAGAGTAATTGCACTGTTAAGTATCAAAATGGGATAGTAGAGCATTTTGGGTGTCCGTTCTCACATCTTGATAGTGCACCAGGGATGATTTGGACCTGTGGAGGAATGGCTTATTATCACTTAGATGAAGGAGATTGGCGTGGATGTTGTTATCCTGCTCTACTCTCCACAGGAACCACAGTATTGGTAAAAAGAGGTAGTGAGACTATCATGGGCAGTGCTGCACAACAGAGCAGAGAGAAACGAGATGTAAATAGCATGCCTAATCGATATAACGGGTATAAGACAGTGGATCCATGGACAACTCCAGGAGAAAATATAGGATGGTCCTTAGCGGGATTCTTTACTGGAGTAGGGACAACAGTAGCCTTAAATAAAATCAATGGGTTAGCATGGCAGGTTTTGTCATTGGAGAATGATACCGCTCATGCATTAGGGCTAATCACTGACGAGCTAAAGAAAATGAGAGAAGCAGTTATCCAAAATAGATTGGTCCTTGATCTGTTGACCTCTGAGAAAGGGGGAGTTTGTAAAATGTTGGGGGTATCTTGTTGTTTCTATATTCCAGACAATTCAGATAACATCACAGACATCCTAACTCACATGAGGGAATCCATCCCGGAGCCAAGAAAAGATGACTCCTGGTTTAGCTGGCTGGACAGCCTCTGGGGTGGATGGGGAACCTGGATTTTCACCACTGTAATACCGATTATTGTTTTGTTGTTCATTGTGTTGTTGATCGCTCCATGTATAATTCAGTGTATCAACAATTCTATTATGCGTACTATTACTTCGCTTACAACGAGAGGGACTTATCAAGTTATGCTCAGTGCGCGACGAGAAGGAGCTCGTCCACCAGCTCCAGATCCAAGGCCTAATATTGAACAAGATGAAGATGATTACAATACGTATGCTCGTGTGTATCAGTTAGAGCCTGAAGAGTATAATCGGAATGCGGAAAGTGCAGTTTAAATGAAGTATAACTGAGTCTGATTTTTGTTTGATTACTGATATAATCATAGAAATGATTACAGCATTTTATATCATTATAATCAGAAAGATATTCCAGATGATTACATGTATTCAATTGCAAATGATATTAGTCATATTCATGTGTATCTTGATTTAACAGTAATACGAATGTGATTGTTTTGTTCCATGATGATGTGACATTAATACCATTACTAATGTGAATACTAATACGATTGTTTTATACGAGGCACAGGAGTGTTAAGTAAGACATTCTGTCTTAAAGTGGCCATTGTGAGATTGTAACAATCCTGACCTCCTGTGCCCTTCTCATACTAACCTGAAAAGTAGACATGACATAAGTCTAGCCTAGAGACTCATAGGACATGATGTACTGTTGTTTCCTGAAGGGTGTGATGTTTGATTTCACTTCTTCATATTTACCATATAAAATGTTGGTGTCTTCCTTTAATAAATGCCTTTGAGTGAATTACACCTTTTTGTGTGTGGTTATCTCAATGGTCCAGGATCCTGACTCTGTGCTCCATCGCTCAACTAAAATCGAATCTCGGCAGTT
This sequence comes from Labeo rohita, assembly GCF_022985175.1. Classification (NCBI taxonomy): domain Eukaryota; kingdom Metazoa; phylum Chordata; class Actinopteri; order Cypriniformes; family Cyprinidae; genus Labeo; species Labeo rohita. The sequence goes on along the minus strand of NW_026129524.1, from coordinate 37,027 downwards.
AATCAAGTTAGATATTAAATTCTAACATATATCAAATTAAATAATACAGTGAACAGACATAGTATAAATAGATACAGCTACTACAGTTTTTCTCATTTGCTAGGACACGGTCAGTGAAACTGGGATTCACTTGATCTTCATCATCACATTCTTAGCACAGGAGAAGTCTTCTCTTTCAAATGCCTTAACACTTTTTCATTTGTTTCACACATTTTTCACACCCTTTGTCAAAACAGTCACCACAGATCTCATTGAAAGGTCCCAAACTCCATTGGATTCACTGTGTTCAATAAAAGGAAAACATCTATTAACAGCTGATAGAAAGTACTTGCATAATTATGAATATCCAATGCACCTGTGTGAAACTTGTTTGCACAACTCTTCAATCAGCAATCAATCCTCATCCCTCTACAAAAGATGCCACCTCTGTATTGCTATTTGCAAGCATGGATCAAAGAGGCCATAGGCACAGAAGGAGAGTAAGAGGCCATGGCAGAGGGGCCCGAGGAAGAGGAGTTCGTATGCGTGGTGGAGGAGCTGCAGCAGCAGCAAGAGGACAAAATCGAGCTTAAGTTCCAAATGAAATTCGGGCAACAATTATTGACCATGTCATCAATCATGGCTTGTCCTTTAGAGAGGCTGGACAAAGGGTCCAGCCCATTCTGAGTCGGAGCACTGTGGCATCTATTGTCAGGCTTTTTCGGAATGAGAACAGGTAATTCACAGTGTTACTGTAATGTATACCACTGTGTATTTCAGCTTTACTGCATTCTCCTGTTAGCAGAACAAACTGTGGCTACAGTAATGCAGATGTTTTATCAATCCCATTTATGTGACTGTCATACAGTAATGTCAATTTTGACATGCTTTTTGCTTTTACTTTATAGAATCCACACATTACCACACACTGGTGGCAGAGGAAAGATATTTGGTATTGAACAGGAGTCTGCCATTGTAGATATGGTAGTGGCAAACAATGCAATCAGACTGCGTGAAATCCAGGCAGCAGTAATTGCAGATCAGGGAGTATTTAGAAATATAAACCGTGTGAGTTTGGCAACTATAGATCGAGTCCTTAAACGAAACCATGTCAGAATGAAGCAGCTATACAGAGTTCCATTCAAAGAAACTCTGACATCGTAAAGGAGGCACGATTCCAGTATGTGCAGGTACAGATTTTTTATTGTAATACCTTGTTTACCATAGTTACATGCGACTGGAATAATTTGCTTCATGAATTTGCTTTTTTTTTTTTTTTTTTTTTTTTTTGAGAAAAATGGAGTTTGAAGCTGAAGCCGGCTTCAACCTCTGTAAAGTGAGGAGATGCGGGAGGAACATCATTGGGCAGAGGGCCACTGTCACAGTGCCAGGTCAGAGGGGTGCCAATATCACCATGTGTGCTGCCATCTCCAATGATGGGGTCCTTTGCCACATACCAACTATTGGCCCATACAATACAGAACGCCTCATCACATTTCTTGATGCATTGAAAAAAATACTGATTCCACCCGAAGAGAGAGGGCTGTTGAGGCCTGGCATGGCTCTGTATGTCATAATTTGGGACAATGTGGCTTTCCACCACTCTCGCCTTGTGAATGAATGGTTTGCAGCACAGCCTCGTATTATGATGCAATTCCTCCCTGCATACTCGCCTTTTCTGAACTCAATTGAGGAGTTCTTCTCTGCTTGGAGGTGGAAGGTGTATGATCACCGGCCATATGAGCAGATGCCCCTCTTGGAGGCAATGAATGCTGGTTGCCTGGCAATAGGTGCAGAGGACTGCCAGGGATGGATACGCCATGCAAGGAGGTATTTCCCTCGGTGCATTGCAAATGTGAAAGATAAAATATATATATATATATATATTTTTTTTTTCTTTTTTTTTTAAAAGGTATTTCCACCCATAAGTTTCCTTTGGTAGTTTTTTTTTTTTTTTTTTTTTTTTTTTTTTTTCAGTATCCATTTGAGTTTGTAAAGTATTACATTGCATATTGATGGCTGTATTTTGTTATCCATCGTGTAATGATTGATTGAAAGAATAAATTAATTTGACCACAAGTTGTGGTGTTTGATGGAAATCAGAGAATTTTGCTAACAAAATGAGTCATTTTGGCCATTGAGCTTCAGTTTTATCCTGTGTGTTAACTGTTTTGAAAATGTGATGTCAGAGTGGGCAAATGTGTTTAAGCAATCGAGAAAAACTGTAAGAAAAAAACTACAGAGTACATCTCTTAAAGGGAAAGAAAGAGACAGAGTCATTGCTTGTTGTTCCCATTTATTGTGCTGTTATTCCATTTCATGATTTAATTCATTCACATTTCTCTGAAAAGTAAACCCAAACATATTGGTAAAAGTTATTCTCTGCGTCTGTCTGGTCCTTGTGTTAACGTGTTTTGCCTCATTTCTGCCCTCTGTAGTGAACCTGGTGATCTGGCTTGTTACTGTGTATTGTCATTCATATTGATACACAGAGGAACTGAAGTATCTTTTGCACACTATAAGCGCTACTGGTTACATATAGTTAGAAAGATAGTTTCTTTTCCTCTAAAACACAGTTATTACTCCATTGTCATGCTTTCTTCTACTATTTGCAGTAGTCCAATATCATATATGTACCAGTAGGAACCTGTGCATGTTTTAGTGGTGCCAAAAGTTTTTATGGAATTACATTGATCAAGTGCTGTAATATAAAGTAGAAAATGTCAATGTATTGTTTTAATAACTGAGTCTGTCAAATGTGATTTAATGTATATAGCATACACTGGAGTATTTGTATAGTATGTGTTTTTTATTTTTTATTTATTTATTTTTTTTAAAGGGGTCATCGGACCCTAAAAAACATCACAGAGAGAAGAGAGGGACGGGGTGAGCAGAGCTCATCTGCATTTAAAGTAGCCTTGACCAGAATGAGATGATTTTTGCAGAGCTGATTTTGGCAAGATAAAAAGGGTGTTTTACAGTACCATTGAGAATTTTTAATCAAAGTATATTAGAGACTTTCATTAAGACCCTAAAGAATCATATCAACTTGTGGAAAATGGGCGTCCAATGACCCCTTTAAGTTATATTTTTGTGCCTTTAATGGACAGGGCAGTAGGGAGATGACAGGAAAGTACTGGGCAGAGAGAGGGGAGTGGGATTGCCAAAGAACCTCGAGACCTCATATATGTGACCCTGGACCACAAAACTAGTTATAAGGGTAAACTTTTCAAAATTGAGAATTATACATCATCTGAATGCTAAATAAATAAGCTTTCCATTGATGTAAGGATATGACAATATTTGGCCGAGATACAACTATTTACTTAATTTCCTAATAATTTGGACTAGATCAGCCTGGTCCAGTCACTTGGGGCTTGGAAGGAATTCTTTCAGGTTCAGATAATAGGTTATAATAAATAAATCATTCTGAGTCATGTTTTAAGAGAGGTTAAAGCGAATCACCATTTGAAATGGTTTCGGTTTAATATAACAATAACTCATAAGCAATAAATTCAAAACATCAGCGAGAAAGTCTTCACCCGAGGTGTGGCAAGGAAGAAGATCAAGCACTGGCATTTTATAGTCTGCCACAAGCATCACAAAGTCTCCTCCTTGCATGTCCATATAAGTCACATTTTGGTACATACACATACACATCATATCACTCTTTTCATGTGTGGGGGCCCCCGTCCTATTGCCATGACAACTCCTAAATGTATTATAAGTGTGGTTTTACACTCACTCAGAGGTTGCAAGAGTCAAAAGTTCAACCTGAGTTTCACAAGTTCAAACTGTACATACACATTATCTTCAAGTGCAATCAGACAGTCATTTTCATTTTAGACGCCTTTCTTTTCATAACGCCTTTAGTATCTTAAGCAAAACATCTTTTTCCTGTGCAGCAACAGCATACTTCTGCAAATTAAATGTAACACCTTGCATAGCCAAGAAAAGTAAAATACAAGCAATCATCTTTTTAGAAGGTCCATCTGCAACCATGTTGCAGATGCATCTCCTTTACAACATTTTGTTTGAGCTGTTCTCACCTCTCGCACACACACATTTCACATTTTAATAACCCTTAGACGTGAGAGCAGTAGTTTGAAGTCTCAAAGTTTCTAAATCCTCCATAACAGAATTCAATTCAGAATAAAAATCATTCAGAGCAATCATTTCTCTCATCAACTTTATTATTCTCTTGTTTATGTCTCCTTGTTTTCTGATCAATCGAATCAATTCCCTTAGTTTAACAATCATCCTCTGATGCTCCTCTGGGTCTCTCTCGTCCCTTCCGCTGACGTTTCCTCCTTTCCTCTTTCTTATCCTGCTTGATTTGTCATTTTTGAAGCATTTCTACAAACAAATCGTCGAGGTAAATTTCAAGTTTTTCTGGTTCATTATTCCTCCTATAAGATTGTTCGGGAAATGGCACATTGCCAGCTGATACAACACCATGCTTCTTGAAAGTACTTGAATATCAGACACAGATTCAAGGCCTGGAGAGTACTTGAAAACAAATATAGGTCCTTGAAAGTGCTTGAAGTAAATTTGGAATAAATTTTGTTTACTAGAATGGTGCTATTTAAAAAATTTTCTTACATGCGCAGTCAAAGACTAAATGAAACAGCGTTAATGATTGGGGTGGAGATGGGGTAGCGCGAGAAAAAAGTCTTAGCATGCGAGCTGATGCACACATTGCGCAGCCCTGCATGAACCCATGGAGAAGCAGTGCATTTGTGACTTAAACCCAGCAAACATTCCCGGGACAGTGCGGGCAGAGCAAGCCCACACTAAACCCGCTGTGGGCCCCCTGTGGGTTAGCCCATGCGGAGCCCATGCGGGGCCCATACCAGTTTGCTCAATTGGGGCCCAATGGGGATTTTCTGTGGGCAGTCAATCTTGTTAACAGCAAAGGACAGCTAAAACTAAACTTTTTAAAGATGTTTTATGATTGGATTCTAATCAAAATTGTGATTTTTTTAAAAATTATTTTTATATCTACATGCAAATGTTACATTAAAGTTATATTTCTGTGACAATGGCAGTAAAATATAAACAATAAGTTGTCCATAACAAAAATTGAATACAGTTGTACTCATGAATTTACATACCCCTTGCAGAACAAACTAAATGTTAATCATTTTAACAAAATAACAGGGATCATGAAAACTGTGTTATTGTTTATTTAGTACTGTCCTGAATAAACTATTTAACATGACAGATGTTTATATATACTCCACAAGACAAAATAATAACTGAAATTATATAAATGACCCCGTTCAAAGGTTTACATACCCTTTAATCTTAATACTGTGTTTCATTTCCTGGATGATCCACGACTGTTTTTATGTTTTGTGGTAGTTGTTCATGAGTCCCTTGTTTGTCCTGAGCAGTTCATCTGCCTGATGGTCTTCAGAAAAATCCTCCAGCTCCTGCACATTATTTGGTTTTTCCAGCATCTTCTGCTTTTTTGAACACGTTCCAAAACTGACTGTATGATTTTGAGATCCATCTTTCCACACTGAGAACAACTGAGGAACTCATACATAACTATTACAAAAGGTGAAAACATTTACTGATGTTTAAGAAGGCAACACAATGCATTAAGAGGCGGGGGGTATAAACTTTTGAACAGAATGATGATGTGTAAATTCTATTAAGTATATTTCATTTACAGATTTGTTTTTCCATTTAATATTGCACTTCAGACTACAGAAATTTTTACATGTCTCGCAGAAGACAATATAGGTGCAATTTACCCTGATCATCCAATTCAAAAAGTTTACACCCCCTGGTCCCTCTTATTTTGTTAAAATTATTAACATTTTGAAGTAGTTCAAAAATCCAAAAAAACAACCTCAACAGAACACCCAATATATATATATATATATACACACACACACACACACACACACACATATATATATATATACACATATACACACAGTTTTTGTTGTAATAATTTATTTATATTTATAAATAAATACATTGTAGGCTATCATTAAATTAATTTATTTTAGACAATTAAAGCATTTTTCATTGTTATTGCTGGTTTTGATTAGTGACGTAATCATTTATTAAATATTTATAAAAGGAAAAATAAATATTTAATGATATAATACATTAAATAGCGCATCAGCTCTTCAGCACGTGAATAATTCTAGCCAATGAGAACTTGAACTGCTGGAACTCTGCATCATTAATGAGCGGTCATTCAGGCTTCCAAGATTTTTAATGTCTTGTTTCATTTCTGAATTTTCTATTAAAATTCATCAAAATGGTTGTGAATTAATTAATAGGAATTAAATTACACCCGTTTTAGTGGTAAATTTGATTACAAGTGTATTGTTGTCACTTTTGGACGAACGGTCATAATGGCCGAATAGGCGTTTTCTGAGGTACCGTTAATCTCTGAGGTAATATATTCTTTAAAATTGCACTTAAATTCACTGAATTAAATTAGTTTACGTCCATTTTGGTGTTAATTTGGATTATTGCCGTTTTCCGTTGCTATTTACACGATGAATTAATAATAGCCAAGCAAGATGGAGCTAATCTGTGTTTTAAAGTCTTAAATAGCAACACAAACGGGGATTTATATGTAGCACAATACAATACCTCGGCTACACGCTGATAAAACCTCGTTACATATCATTACTGTATCTGTTTATAACTGATAGACATCTGTAAATTCTCTGCGCTGACCGGTAACAAACAATATACATTTGATTAAAGATTATTACAATGATACAGCCATATTACTGTCATGTTATTGTTACTTAAAAATTATATATCATACTATAATATCATTACTATCTTTGTAGGAGTTGCGTCTTAAGCTGTGGCGTGCACAGAGAGACAGAGATAGAGAGAGACTCTCTGTACTTAGAGTACAATACGGGTGCCTCTCAAACAAAGTTTGCGAATCAGTATGTAGCCATAAAGATTATAACTGTCATATGTAATCAGCCATCCTGAATAGTAATTTAACAATTATGAAAATATGTAATGAAAGTAAAAAAAACAAAACAAAAAAAATGTTTGTCTTCTTTCTCTTTTGAGTACTGATTTCCATCTAGTCTTGAGTGCAAAGTTTAGCTCCAGCCCCAATCATGTACAGCTGATCCAGCTGATCAAGGTCTTCAGGATTACCACAGACTTCCAAGCAGGCGTGTGGACAGGTTGGAGCTGAACTCTGAACTCTGATCACCACTGCTGTAAGTGATCACCCTAACAGTCATCCTGCATCTCTTCTCAAAGGTGGTTAGTCAAAACAACTAACTTTTTAAGTTGTATTTCACTAATATTCTTTTTCTCTCTCTCTCTCTTTTTCTCCCAGTTGGCTTATCAACTTCAGCTAAACAAAGAGCTAACAGGTTGCTGCATTTAAGTTTAAGTTTATTTAAAGCTGCACATTCATGCATCAAGTTAAAGTCATTAGTAATTTCTTAAAGTTCTGTCATCATTTACTAAATCTATTGTCGTTTAAAACCAGTATTGCTTACCTTTGCTAAAGAAAAAAAGAGAGATTTAGAAGAAGTGTTTTTGTCTGTACAATGAAAACATTGGATGCCACTGACTTTCATAGTATTGACAAAAAACACTGAAACAATGTTGTATTATTTAGGGTTAAAAAAAAAAATATATATATATATATATATATATATACACATACACATTTTAATTGTTCTTTTCTTTCTCACTTAGATAATGGAACAAAAAGTAGGCTGGCCACAGCATCTGAAATGGAAACATCTATTAAAATGCCTCAGCAGTATAAGACACTTGGGATGGTGGAAGGAGCAGAAGAACAGCGATCAGGCAGAGCTCTACTGTGTCATGCCTTTTGGACTGTTTTTGTATGTGTTTTCCCTTGTGTATGCCCATTTTTGGTCTTCCTGTTCCGTTTCTCATTTGTTACGTCATTGTCTCTGTGCATTCCTCTGATTGGTTGGTTTAGTGGATTTAAGGTTTTGATTGTGTTAATCCAAGTTTGTCGGTGATTGTATTGTCTTTACATGCTAGTCATTTACGTTTATGTTTGTTTGGATTTCCCCGCCGTTCCTGTCTGTTCCTGCCTTCCTTGTGGGAGGCTGTGACGCGTTTGCGGCAAGGCAGCCGGAGCTTGGAGCGGTATGTGGAGGATTTCCTCGAGATTGCTAACCAACTAAGCTGGCACGACGCTGCTTTAGGTTTTTGTTTTCAGACGGGGTTGGAAGAAGACACAATTCGTTGCGATCTTCCCATTTGTAATTATCCCCTGATCAAACTGATTAATGTGGTCCTCTATTTAAACGGATCTGATTTTGAAGTCGAAGAGTGCCACAGGTCTAATCGTCCTACCCCCTCTGAAGCACGCCGCGTTGTGTCAGGCAACGACACCTCGGGAACCCCTGCATGCCGCGCCAATGGTTCGGCTCGCCAGTCCCGCCGCAAACAAACCCCCCTGGTTCAAACAGCCATTCACCTCCTCAGCCCGGAACCGCCGACCGTGGCCAGCACTTGGACGCCGCCCATGGCTCACAAGAAGGCGGCAAAGAGAAGGCGCCGTAGAGAACGGCAGCGGTTCCTGAATCAAGTCAAGTTGCAGCCACGTTTACGGAGTCAAGTGAAGTTGCAGCTGCGTTTTCCAAATCAAATCAACTTGCCGCTGCGTGCACGGAGTCCAGTTACGTTGCAGCTGTGTTTACTGAGTCGAGTCAAGTTACGGCTGTGCTTCCTGAGTCAAGTCACGTTGCAGCTGCATGTACTAAGTCAAGTCAAGTGACGGCTGCGTTTTCTGAGGCTAGTCAAGTTGCAGCTGCATCTCCTGAGTCAAGTCAAGTTTCAGATGCGTCCCCTGAGTTAAGGCAAGTTGCGGCTGCGTTTCCTGAGTCTAGTCACATTTCCGAGTCAAGTCAAGTAGCAACTGCGTTTCCTGAGTCAAGTCAAGTTTCCGAGTCAAGTCAAGTTGCAGCTGCGGTTCCTGGGTCAAATCAAGTTTCTGAGTCCAGTCAAGTTACAGCTGTGTTTCTCGAGTCAAGTCAAGTTTCCGAGTCTAGTCAAGCTACAGCTGCTGTTCCTGAGTCTAGTCGAGATATGGCTGCCACTCCAGAGTCAAGCAAGATTACAGCAGTCATTTCTGTGTCTAATCAAGTTACTACTGTGTTTCCAGGCTCAAGTCGAGTTAAAGCTGGGTTTCCTGTGTCAAGGCAAGTCAAAGCTGCTCTTCCTAAGTCAAGTCAAGCTACAGCCGTATTTCCTCTGTCAAGTCAAGTCACAGTTGAATTTCCAGTGTCAAGTCAGGTTACAGCCGTGTTTCCAAGGTCAAGTAAAACTACAGCTGTTGTTCCTGTGTCAAGTAAAGTTAGAGCTGTGTTTCCCGTGTCAAGTCTAGTCAGAGCCGCTCTTCCTGAGTCAAACAAAGTCACAACCATGGTTCCTGAGTCAAGCCAAGACAGAGCTGTCGTTCCTGAGTTAACCCAGCCAACACATCCATGTGGGGCCCATAAGGGTTGCAACTGGGCCGATATCTGGGGCCCACACGGGCTAACCAACTGGGAACCAGCTAATTTTGTCCTCAGTTTCCATGGTGGCCCTCCATGGGTTAGCCCAGATGGGCACCATATACACAGCAAAACACCTGATGTTAATAAGCAGAATCACCAAAGGAGAAAACCAAAATTTTTAAACAACCATTATAGTGGTCAGTGTTTGCATTAGTTGGGCTCTTGACCCTTAAATCTCAATATTAGGTCTTGTTTGGCTGCAATTACTGAGTTATAACAGCCAGACAAGCCAAGAGCAAAAGTCAATAAGATGGCATTGACTGTGCTTTACTTAATCATCATATAGTGACTTGAGTATTTGACATAGAATTTCCTTACAGATTAAAAAAAATAACTGTGAACAACAGATCAATCAGTTTTGCCATAATCAGACAGATGATGAAAAAAAGTTTATCTTAATTTAGACACACAGACATGAAGAATCAGTGTGAGAATCACAACAACGGTGACCATCAAAAAGCGTGTTGTAGCCAATCAGAACTCATCCATGACTCCCATCATGCATTGCGGCATGAATAAATTATGAGAGTTCAGAGTTGATCTGTTTATCTGAATATGCCGTTTGTCACCATTGTTGAGATTCATGGGCTGGTTCTTGATGTCTATGTGTGCCTAGGTGAAATATTTCTTTTTAAAACCGGTTGTAAAAAAAAAAAATCTTTCCAAAATGTATAGGAAGTGGTAGATCTTCTGTGGATTGTCAAGGCTATTACAATAAGCAAAAAAAAAAAAAAACCTAACTTAGAGATTAGACTTTAGGTGATTTACGTCAAACAATGAATATGTTAAAACATAAATCACCTGGTGACTTGAGCTCTTGGCTTGTCTGGCTGTTTCAACTCAAATACAGCAGCCAAACAAAATCTAGTATTAAAGATTTAAGGGTCAAGGGCCCAACTAATGCAAACACTGACCACTATAATGGTTGTTTAAAAATTTTGGTTTTCTCCTTTGGTGATTCTGCTTATTAACATCAGGTGTCTTCAATAATGATCAATCATCACTTTGTTAATCACCTAATTATCTCGTTAACTTCAACACTACTTCAGTGTTAACTTTAACACTGCTTCAGTGTCTATATGTGTCCACACTCAGAGTGTTAAATTAACACTGGGGATTTTGCTGTGTATATGGTGCCCATCTGGGCTAACCCATGGAGGGCCACCATGGAAACTGAGGACAAAATTAGCTGGTTCCCAGTTGGTTAGCCCGTGTGGGCCCCAGATATCGGCCCAGTTGCAACCCTTATGGGCCCCACATGGATGTGTTGGCTGGGAAGCCAGGTCAGAGCTGTTATTCCTGAGTTAAGAAAAAAGACAGAGCTGTTGTTTCTGAGTCAAGTAAAGTCACAGCTGGTCTCTACGAACCAAATCAAGTCATCACTGATCCTCGTAAGCCAAGTCAAGTCACTACTGGTCTCCATGAGTCAGGTAGAGTCACTACAGAGCTTCACAAGCCAGGTCAAGCCACAGCTGATGCCCATGAGCCAAGTCAGGCCTCAGCCTGTCACCATGAATCAAGTCAAGCCACAGTTGGTCTTCATGAGCCAGGTCAAGTCAAAGCTGATCTTCATGAGCCAAGTCAAGTTACTGCTGCTGTCCCAGAGCCAAGTCACATGTCGTCTGTCAGCCCAGAGCCAAGTCACGTCTCGTCTGTCCGCCCAGAGCCAAGTCACATCTCGTCTGTCCGCCCAGAGCCTCCTCACGTCTCGTCTGTCCACCCAGAGCCTCCTCACGTCTCGTCTGTCCGTCCAGAGCCTCCTCACATCTCCTCTGTCTGCCCAGAGTCTTGTCACGACACGTCTACCAGTGTGATGGCGATCTGACAAAACGAAATAACGAGGCTAGGTCACAAGACAGGGAAAAACAAGGCAAAACAAAAGAAAACTAGACACAGGATACACGGAGAACGCTTTGTATGAATGCTAGGAAAACAGTTCATTACTCTGCAGTGACTGACAGGAAGACCGGGGTTTAAATACTGTCTCTGATTGGGCGCAGGTGATAGGAGCAGTGGCTGATGGGGAATGTAGTCCGGGGTGTGGTCTAACAGTCAGTGTGTGAAAACAAGGTGAGAGCGACATCTGGTGGTGAGCGGTCCGCAGCTCGCCGACCAGATCCGTAACACAGCCCCCCCCCAAAGAGCAGCTTCCAGACGCTACAAACGAACCATAGTCCAGGGGAGCGGTGGGGCGGGGGAGAGACAGGGCAAGGGCCGGAGGGCAAGGGCCGGAGGGCCAGGTCCGTGCGGAGGACCAGGTGACTGAGGCAGGACCGACAGAGCAGGAGCCCACCAGGGTGGAGCCGGAGGCGGAGCAGGAGGTGCAGGAGCTCTCCAGGGCGGAGCCGGAGGCACAGGAGCCCTCCAGGGCAGAGCAGGAGGCGCAGGGGCCCTCCAGGGCAGAGCAGGAGGCAGAGCAGGAGGCGCCAGGACCCTCCAGGGTGGAGCAGGAGGCGCTGGGGCCCTCCAGGGTGGAGCAGGAGGCGCCAGGGCGGAGTAGGGACCGGCATCATGGACTGGGACCTGGGGAGAACAAGGACAGAAGAGGCAGACAGAATAAGGAGAGAAGCAGAGAGTTTGTGGATGAACGCCGCCTCCCTAGGAGGTTCTACAGCTAATGCTGACACCTCTGAGATGTAACGGGGCTCTGAACAGACACATGAAACGTGACTTGGCTCTGAACGGACAGACGTGACGTGACTTTGCTCTGGACAGACAGACGTGACATGACTTTGCTCTGGACGGACAGACGAGACGAGATTTGGCTCTGGGCGATCGGACGAGCCGTGACTTGGCTCTGGGCAGTCAGACGAGACGTGACTTGGCTCGTAGAGATCAACTGAGACTTGACTTGGTTTGTGAAGTTCAGTAGTGACTTGACTTGATACATGAAGTCCTGCGGTGACTTGACTTGGCTTGTGAAGATTAATAGTAACTTGACTTGATTTGTGAAGATCGACTGTGACTTGACTTGGTTCACTAAGACCAGTTATGGCTTCACTTGACTTTACATTGCCGGAACAGCTGTGGCTTGACCTTACTAAAGCAGATGTGGCTTGACTTAACTTAACTGGAACAGTTGCGAGTTGACTTGACTTTGCTAGAGCAGCTGCGACTTGACTTTACTGGAGCAGCTGCAACTTGACATGACTCAGGAGGTGTTGTAGTGTCTTGACTTGACTTCGCAGGATCAGCAGCTGTAATGTGACTTGATTCAGGAGCCGCATCTGGAAGGGCGGCCATGACGGGTGCAGACTCAGGAGCAGAAGACATAACGTAAACAGGCTGTGGCTTGGCTGACGTGGCGTTAGCGGGTGCTGGCTTGGCTGACGTGGTGCTAGCGGGCACTGGCTTGGCTGACGTGGTGCTAGCGGGCGTTGGCTTGGCTGATGTGGCGCTAGCGTGCGCTGGCTTGGCTGACGTGGCAACGTAAGGTGGCTGTGGTTTGACAGACATGGCGTGATCTGGTTATGGAACAGCAGACCTGATGTAGGCTGGTTCTGGCATCAGGGGCGTGACGGCCATCTTGAATGCAGGCTCTGGCGTGGCACCCATCTTGACGACAGGCTCTAGTGTGGCGGCCATCTTGGCGACAGACACTGGCGTGGCGGCCCTCTCGTGCAGTGGCTCTGGGCTGGCGGCCATCTTGTGCAGTGGCTCGGGGCGCTCGGGTGAGACCTTGCTTGACCTTCAAGGAACAGCAGCTTTGACTTTGCGTGACTCAGGAACAGCAGTTGCAGTCTGTCTCGACTTGGGGAACACAGCTCTGCTTGGCTCAGGAATAGCAGCTTTGACCTTGCTTGGCTCAGGAGCGGCAGCTTTGATCTTTCTTGACTCAGGAGCGGCAGCTTTGACCTTGCTTGACTCAGGAGTGGCAGCTTTGACCTTGCTTGACTCTGCCGCCATCTTGCGAACGGCTTCTGCTGACACCGCCATTACATGAGCGCTATCCGTAGTTGTCGCCATTGCTTGAGCGCACTCCAGCGTAGCCGCCATTTCCCGAGCGAGCCAGGCGGCCAGCGTTTCCGTGGCGTCACGCTCCACATCCGCGACACCCACGGTAGATGGCAAGCCCACACACAATAAAGTATAATCCATAAATTGCTCAAGTGATGAACGCGGAGCCTCGCGAAGGAGCCGTGACTTAAGCGGCTGATTAATGCCCTCGCAAAAAAAGTCTATCAGCACGCAGTCAGGCAAATCTGAAAAGTGAGTGAGTGCCAGATATTCCTGTGTGTAGCCCTCGTGTGCCTTGCTCGAGGGCTAATAACTGTCTTGTAGTGTCCATACCTGATCTGTGTCCTAGTGAAAAGTTGCTGGATCCTTTTGGGGCCGAGTATTCTGTTACAGAAGGAGCGAAACGAGAGGCGAGCGGATCCATGTGCAAACTTTTATTCAAAAGACGAGACAAAGACATGGTCGAGGCAGGCAGGGTCAAACAGTGGCAAGCAGGTATTTAGACAGCAAGACGAAGAATAGTCCATAAAGCAGGCGAGGGTCGAACCACGGCGAACGTTATCCAATGGCCAAGGCAGGAGAATGGTCAGACAGGTGAGAGTTACAATAGGAAGGCGGCAAGACTGACAAAAACGAAATAACAAGGCTCGGTCACAAGACGGGGAAATACAAAAGGAAACTAGACACAGGATACACGGAGAACTCTTTGTATGAATGCTAGGAAAACAATTCAATACTGGCAGTGACTGACAGGAAGACCGGGGTTTAAATACTGTCTCTGATTGGGTGCAGGTGATAGGAGCAGTGGCTGATGGGGAATGTAGTCCGGGGTGTGGTCTAACAGTCAGTGTGTGAAAACAAGGTGAGACCGACATCTGGTGGTGAGCGGTCCGCAGCTCACCGACCAGATCCGTAACAAAGTGAAAGTATTCGAAATTTATGACTCTTAATGCATTAATTCTACTTTGAGTGTGCAATTTCTGCAAATGCATTAATAGTACTATTGTGGCATTTTGCAGGTACAAAGTAAAAGCAAACTAATTTTGTTATTTGTTAAGGTCACAATGGCCACCCACAGGTGCCCCCACCCAGCCTAAAGCATGCACACATTTTCCCCACTGTGCCCACACCCAGCACACACTTTCCCCACTGTGCCCACACTTGCCCCACTGTGCCCACACTTTCCCCACTGTGCCCACACTTTCCCCACTGTGCCCACACCCAGCCCACAGCATGCCCACACTTTCCCCACTGTGCCCACACCCAGCCCACAGCATGCCCACACTTTCCCCACTGTGCCCACACCCAGCCCACATTTTGGATTTACTGTGGGAATTGTTATGGGCCCACAATCGGCCCCATTGTGGGCCCACTCTGCTTTGTGTAGGCCAGCCCACACTTAACCCACACATTTGGACTGTCCCATTCAGGCCCCACACGGGCCCCATAGTGTGGGGCCCACACGTGCCCTGCATTTCACGCCGGTATTGGGGCCCACAGTGGGCTGCCCTCAAGGGCTAGATTTTTTGCCCGCAGTGGGCCCACGCGGGCCCCAAACGGGCATGTTGGCTGGGAAACTACTGTGTGCAACTATGAAAAAGTATTTAAAAGCATCAGTGCGAATGACCCTATAAGCATATTTGTGCTTGCGCTGAGGGGAGCATCAAAGGTTTCTAACATACTTGCATGTTTTTGCAGCGGTGAGTAATGTATCACAGACATGCCGATTCCTTGAACTACGTTTACATGCACAATTTTTGGTTCAGTCTGCCTGAATTAATTCCGATTGATGAATCTGAATGTAGTGTTTACATAAATGCTAAATAAAATGATCAGGTTGATGTGTGCATTTGTCAAAAGCTTTAAATTGAAATTGATTTTTTTTTTTTTTACATATGCACACTGCGCAAATACATTGTTTCCCATTGTCTTCACAGAATAATCACATTCCTACACTGTCTCTATATTTATTTTTAACAGCAGAATTAATATTTATCCATATCCAAACTGCTGTGCCGTGCTGCTTATATCACACCGTAAAAATGCCCCTCCCTGCGGCTTTAACCAGTCGTCTGTGGATGAGCTGCATTGATTGTAATGAAAGATCTCGATGAACGAATGAGAGAGACAGATTTATTAAGGGAGTTTGCAAATGATATTTATTTAATACAAGTTAATGTTAATATTAAGTGACTTGGATTGTCTGAACACTATTGCCTGATTTTGCTCTATTTCCTCAACAAAAAGTAGCAGTGTTTTATTTATGCATGAATGGGCATTTTTAAACGATTCTGATTCAATTACCCATTCATAAAGACAATCAGTTGCTTTGTTCCTGAATGAATCAGCCGTTCGAATGAATCAATTTAATGAACGATTCAGTGATAAAAACAGTGACTTGCCACCACCTACTGGCAGATTTACTTTCATTTTAAAGTTTATTTTCTGTTATTTAAATCATTTCATATTTCTATATTCAAAATGTTATATATAAGACATTAATCTCAACATGAAGTTATGAATTTCATTGCAGTCATGTGACCACTGAGCCTCATTAAACCATCTGAAAATACACCTACAAGCCACTTCTGTGTACTTCTGTCCCACCTCTGTAGTATAATTTGTTTTTATACTGATTTCATTTGATTGGTAACTTATTCTTATTCTACTTGTTTTTATTCTGTTGATTTAATTAGAAATAAGTAATGATGCTGAAAATGTAGTTTTGATCACAGGCAAAATTTACATTTTAAAATATATTTAATTCTAAAGCAGTAATTTTAAATAATAAAACTTTTTCACCATATTACTGCTTTTGCTGTATCAAATAGATGCAAGCTTGGGGTGCAGAAGAGAATTCTTTAAAAAACATTTTTAAAAATCTTACTGTTCAAAAATATTTGACTGGTAGTGTACATCAACCATGTATAGTTGAACAGAAACCATACATAATTTTGAAAAAAAAAAAGTGATTATTCCAAAGCCTATTCCAAGGCCTATTCTTGTTTTTAAGTAAAGCAATGAGTGTTTGCACTAGTGAGGAGTTAGTGTGAGGCACTGATGAATTAGTGTGGCATTTTGATTGGTTGTGTTTGAAAAAGGAAATCAAGGTACTTCCTGATAGATTTTTTGTGTGTTATGTAGAGAATTGTGTTGTGTTTTGCAAAAAGTGTTTTATGAAATTGAAAATGGAATTAAAGGCCGAGAATTAGTGTATGGTTTGAAAAAAAAAAAAAACATTGTTCTATGACAACTCTGAATATTTTATATGACAATGTTAATGTATAGGGTCTTGGCAGAACAGATCTGCTACGCTGCTGAATTGCTGCTGCTGCTGTTGGTTATTGCTGTAGTTTTAGATTATTGCTGCTGCAAGCAAGTACAGGAACTTGCTACTGCCAAAGCATATGGTGATATAGTGTTGTGAGTATTTAAGACATACTGCTGCTGCACAAATAGCATATAAAATAACCCGTAGCAGATCTATACAGGTGGAGCTGGGGAAGGTGGAGGGTTTCAGAGGAACTCTGGAAGCGCGCTGCTGCAAAAGGCTTGACATGAATCAGCTTGTGCCAAGTCATGTAAGACTGTGAATATCATCAGTTACGTTAACACCCGTCAGCCTGCGCCATCTAGAGTTTCATGAAAGAACTAGGCATTTCTATTTTATAGACTAAATTCTACATGGCGCCCGAACTGGTAATATAGTTTACAGAAAATTCTTGTCGGTTGGTTGTGCCACCATTACAACTAATGTTGACCAATGAACCGTATTGTTAAGTGTTAGGAAATAATTACTACTACTTTAAGAAATTTAAACATGTGTCCCTCTGCTTTTTTGGAAGACTTATTAAAATCATATGTTTTAATGTGTTGTTCCCCTGCTCCGTTTCATGTTGTTTATACACCATTATAAACTATGATCTAAGTTAAAGTACTGTATTTCTCTGTTTCTCTCTTATCTCTCGGTAAGTGCAGCTTTATCTTCCTACAGAGACAGCAAAACTGTAAAGAGGGTGTGTTTACACACTTTAAATACACAAATCATTTGAAAGTACATTTTAGGGACAAGTAAGTCAGGACACCATTTTAGAGCATACTAAAAGCTACTCTATGGTCAGACATATAAGGACATCTCATTTGTCCTAAATTGTCAAGGTGGTCCACAGTTTACTGGTGTGCACTTTGGTGAATGTACCTAAAAGTGACATGGTCACACACACACACACACACTTGCATATCTTGTATAGCTGTCATAAACCACAGCCTGTGATATGACTATTGCTGTTTGAACTGCCAAATGAAAGTAAATAGACAGTTAAGAATGAAATGTTTAGAAGAGACATTCCTGAAAAAAAATACAATAAAAACAATTTTCCACTGAATTTATGCAAACTGGAAATGCTTTTGATGCAATAAAATGTAAACGTTACTGACACAAAGATATATGCAAATGAGTATACTAATAATGAGTACATAAATGGGTCTCTATAGTCCTCTGAAGCTGAAATTCTTTTGTAAAGAAGAGCATGTGAATGACAAGCAGCAAGCAATGATTGAGAGCTTTAAGGATAAAAGGACATGCAACACTCTTAGGCATGCACACAAATGCTCGTAATAGGTGATAAGTATGTTGAATATCACATGACTAAAACCAGAAAGCAGGGGGCCGTTTCATAAAACAAGTTTACCCAATAAGCCAGGCTTATTTCAGTTAGTTTGACTTATTGTCAGTTGATTTGGTTTCATAAAGTAAATTTACCATAGCACAATCTCAGTCACTGTGCCCAAAATTTAATGTCATTTTTTAAAGATACCTGAAAAATTTTAACATAGTTTCTAGTTGTGCATTCAGTTTATCAGCAAGTTTCTAGACATGCAGACTTTCTCTCTGGTTTTATGACAGCTGTATATTTATGGTTATTAGTAAAACATTAAAACATTACAATGTTAAATTGCTCTGTAAAGCAATATAAACTCTGTCACGGTTGTAGTCATGTGCGAGGGATGAAGCAGGAGAAGAGCGGAGATCCAATAAGTGCAGTTTATTAATAATCCAAAGCGTACATAAAACAAATACAGGGAAACAGCAGGAAACCAGCAACCACAACGACCATAAACGGAGTAACAATATAATCACCGACGAGAACCCAAGGTGACAACCAACCTTAAATACACAGACAAACCAATGAAAACAAGACAGGAGCGAATGATAGACAATGACATCACTAATGAGAACAGGAAACAGGAAGACCAAATATGGGTAACACTGGGAAAACAAACACAAACAGTCCAAAAGGCACACACACAGGTCTGACAAACACTAAATTAAAATCACAAAATTAAAAATAAAAATAAATAGAAAACAGACTACATTTTAACTGATAATATACTCATTTGAGCTAGAAATTAGCTAGCTTACATTTGATTTACAACTACTGCTATCATAAAAATACACAGGTTTAAACTTCTACACTCATCACATTTAATGTCCAACAAATATTGTAGCAAAATGTATATTTTACTCAGAATTACTGCCATAACGAGAGAGATTTATAAAGACATTCTAAAAGAAGGTATAGTCTTGTTTAGCAGATGTGAAGAAAGCTGTCCAAGGCTTTGACACAGCACACCCAAAAATATCGAAAGTATACTTTTACAGGTAAGAACTTTACTTCCTCCTTCCTCTGTAACATCAAATAGCTTTTTGTCTTTCAATTATTGTAAAACTGAATTTTATTATCTTTAATCTGACCATTTCATGGTGCCATTCAAGGTTATTGTGCTGTTTAGAGCAATGTGCGGAGTGGTGAGTGGGGTATCGTCGAAACGCACTGTTTCAGTTATTCCTGCTGTTGAATCCTATTGTGTGGGATGAACTGATACAAAGCCATAACTGCTTCTGAAACCACAGTTAGTTAACTTAATAAGAGTAAGCTGATTAATGAATATGTGAACTGTAGTGAGTGAATGTTACTTTGTTTTGTTTTTATGACTGTACAGATGAACTGGTTTTTAGTTTTTGTGATTTGTTTTTAAATGAAGAATTTATTTATTTATTTATTTATTTAAGACTACTCTAACTAGTCTTACTTTTCAGGGAAAAACTATTGTTATAACTCTTAACTCATGTTGTCCAGTGTGAACTGTGGCTTATTTAATTCTAAAATGTTCTGGTTTTGTTTTTAAAAATCTCATTGTTATAACTCTTAACTCATGTTGTCCAGTTCAATGTGAACTGTGGCTTATTTAATTCTAAAATGTTCTGGTTTGATTTTTTTAAGCAAATTATCAGTTGTGTATGATGAATAATAGGAATAAAATGAAGAGCTGAAATAAAAGGCATTTCAACATTTGAAATTAATTGGTTAAGATACTTTATGCACTGTATATACACTGTTAGAAAAAATAATCCAATCAGTTTGCAAGCTCATTCTCTTTCTTTACAGACAGTCAACTGAATATTAGTAGGCACACTGCTAGTTTAGAATCAATAGTACTCAGTGTTTCTATCCTGACAATAGACCTACACTGATAGACTGTTCCTGAATTAACAATGCGGAAGTTCTAAAGAACACCCTGCATATGAAGATAAGAAACATCATTTGATGTTATGGTATTTATAGGTAGAGACTCTTGAGACCCTCACAGAAACCTCTTCTGCCTCATTCCTTTCAGAAACAGAGAAAGTGTGGTTATGCAAATGTAATTAATATGCCAAAATCCATGGTTACTACACTTTTATTAGAATAAAATCATGAGAAATATTTCATGAGAAATGACAAGTGGAACAATTTACTTGTGTTCACTCTTTTTCACAATTTTTTACACACTCATTTTTTACATGTCATTCTTGAAACTGTATATGTGGTCCACATAGACAAAACTTTTCTTAAAATTCTGAATAGATTATGTAGAGAAACCAAGCAAAGGGCACTGTCAGAAAATGACTGAGATGGTTTATCTAAAACCAGGAAGTAACCGTGCATTAATGCAGCCTTCATGTGCTATCGGAAATGTCATATTACCCACTTGTGAAATAGTGATAACAAACTTGTCGCTTTCAAGGGCACAATTAACAAAAGAAATATTCAGCATTAAGTAGCATCAGAGTATACAAATATGAAAACATATACATCATCAAATCCAGTTTATGTTGCTAGATTAAAACAGAAATCAAATGACAGCACATGAATGGTCAGTGTGATAACAATGGGTATTATCTAGGCACAAGTCAAAGGGTTCAAAAAAGATCCAAAAAAATGTTCCAGGTCTCTAAAAAGATGTATGTTTTATTTTTTAAACTGTATGTTAAATACTCCAAATGCAGTGCGTCATTTATGATATTTTTAAATAATTCAAATGTTGGAGGGTGTTCCTGTTTCCAGTTTAACAGAATACATTTCTTAGATACATAAGAAATCAGACCTACCCTTTTGGTAAATAAAGGGTCTGATACTTCATTCAAGTCCACCCCAAAAAGATATATTAAAGGAGTTTTGTGATATTTCTTTCCCAGAACCATCACAGAAAACGTCTAGGTTTCGTACGTAACCCTCGTTCCCTGAAGGAGGGAACGGAGACGTTACATATGGGAACTCGCTTGAGAGTCCAATCATCTCCAAGCCTTATTCAAAAGGCCAATGAACATTCATGAACATTGGCGAGTGGTATTTGCATGCCGAGCCACTCCCCCGTACATACGGGTATATAAGATGGCGGCGTGCAACCACTCATTCGGGCTTTTGCTGAGGAGCCGAGCTGCAGCCCGGCGTCAGCGCGACGTAAGGTCGTGGCAGGGGATGTAACGTCTCCGTTCCCTCCTTCAGGGAACGAGGGTTACGTACGTAACCTAGACATTCCCCTTCAGTCGTTTCACTACGACGTTACATATGGGAACAGACCCATGGAACAGGCCACAAACCAGACGTCGCGTTACGCGACACACCGCGTGCCGACAGGCGGACGTGTCAGCAGACGGATATGAGCGTAGCCTTCCCAACGCCCTGGGGGCCAATAGGGGGCCCCACAGGGATGCCAGTTGTACTGAAGCAGGAGTTGGGGGGCGGAGCACATGAAATCTCTACATGTGGAACACAAGAAATTCAATATATCCATAGGTTTTAGGGATATATGAAGGAAACATCGGCCCTCTGGCTGACCGTGGAAAAATACTGAAACATGTTGCCACAACCTGCTGGGCGAAGGAGACCCAACCGGAGCACAGACAAGCACTACTCCGCACTAGCCCTGACTGCGGGGCATGGAGGACCCAGGTTCGCCGGAGGGAACAACCGAGGGAAATAGCGCACGGATCCATTAGGAATGGCGCAGCAAGCCGACACCAGCCGGACTCCCGCTCGCCTGTGATGTCTATGTTAAGACACGGGAGGATACGGCCTCTACGCGAAGGTTGTAGAACCTGGCGAAGGTATTAGGTGTCGCCCAACCCGCAGCTCTACAGATATCTGCTAGAGAGGAGCCATGAGCCAACGCATAGGATGAGGCAACACTCCGTGTGGAGTGGGCACAAACACCTAAGGGGCATGGCTCTCCCTGGTTTTGGTACGACAGGGAGATGGCATCTACCACCCAATGGGCCAACCTCTGTTTGGAGACAGCATTCCCTTTCTGCTGACCTCCAAAGCAGACGAAGAGCTGCTCAGTGCGTCTGAAGTGCCGAGTGCGGTCCACGTATATACGCAGAGCGCGAACTGGGCACAACAGCGCAGAGGCTGGGTCTGCCTCCTCCAGGGGCAGAGCTTGCAGGTTCACCACCTGATCGCGGAAAGGCGTGGTGGGAACCTTGGGCACATAACCAGGCCGGGGTCTCAGGATGACGTGAGAATCGCCGGGCCCGAATTCTAGGCACGCTTCGTCGACAGAGAAAGCTTGTAGGTCCCCTACCCTCTTGATGGAGGCCAGTGCGGTCAGGAGCGCTGTCTTGAGTGACAGATATTTTAGCTCAACTGACGCAAGTGGCTCAAATGGGGCCTCCCGCAGGCCCTGGAGGGCGACGGAGAGGTCCCAAGAGGGTACGGGGTGCGGTCTGGGGGGATTAACCCTTCTCGCACCCCTCAGGAACCTCACGATGAGTTGGTGCTTACCTAGGGATGTTCCATCCACTGCATCGTGGTACGCTGCAATGGCAGCAACGTACACTTTGAGAGTTGAAGGGGACAGCCTACGCTCCAACTTTTCTTGCAGGAAGGAAAGCACTATTGCAATCGTACATCTCTGTGGGTCCTCCCCGCGAGAGGAACACCAGTTGACGAACAGACCCCATCTCAATGCATAAGCCTGCCTTGTAGAGGGGGCTCTGGACTGAGTGATAGTTTCTATCACGGCCTGTGGAAGGCCGGAGAGGTCTGACGCGTCCCGTCCAGGAGCCAGACGTGCAGGTTCCACAGGTCGGGGCGCGGGTGCCAAATTGTGCCCATCCCCTGAGAAAGAAGGTCTCTCCTCAAGGGGATTTTCCAGGGAGGGGCTGCCACGAGGGAAATGAGTTCTGGAAACCAGGTCCAGGTGGGCCAGTATGGCGCAACCAGCAGAACCTGCTCCTCGTCCTCCCTGATCTTGCACAGTGTCTGTGCAAGGAGGCTCACTGGGGGAAAGGCGTACTTGGGCCCCGGAGGCCAGCTGTGAGCCAGTGCGTCCCTGCCGAGGCTGTTGGGAGCCTCATTGAGGGAGTAAAACAGCTGGCAGTGGGAGGATTCGGGGGAAGCAAACAGATCTACCTGGGCCTCCCCGAAATAGCTCCAGATCAGCTGGACTGTCTCGGGTGGAGTCGCCATTCTCCAGGATGGGTGGACTGCCGTGAGAGCTGGTCGGCTGCACGGTTGAGTTCTCCTGGAATGTGAACGGCACGTAGCGATTTCAGCCACGTTTGACTCCATAGGAGCAGATGGCGGGCGAGTTGTGACATGCGACGGGAGCGTAGACCACCCTGACGGTTGATGTAGGCTACAGTCGCCGTGCTGTCGGTGCGAACAAGCACGAGCTTGTGACACAACGTCGGTCGGAAGCGACGAAGGGCCAGAAGCACAGCCAACAACTCTAGGCAATTGATATGCCATTGCAGTCGAGGTCCTGTCCAGAAGCCCGATGCTGCTTGCCCGTTGCATACAGCACCCCAACCCGTGGAAGAGGCATCCGTGTATACCACAAGATGCCTGGAGACTTGTCCCAGGGGTACTCCGGCCTGAAGGAAGGCCGGGTCTGACCACGGGCTGAACAGGCGGCGACACTGCGGGGAAACGCCAATCGGGAGTGTGCCACGGTGCCATGCCCATCTCAGGACTCGATCGTGTAACCAGCGCTGAAGCGGTCTCGTATGAAGCAGGGCGAGCGGCGTCGCTGCGGCTGCGGCATGCCCCAGGAGCCTCTGAAATGTTTTGAGAGGGACCGCTGTTTTGTGTCTGAATGACTCCAGACACTTCAGCACCGACTGCGCGCGCTTGTTGGTGAGGCGGGCTGTCATACTGACCGAGTCCAGCTCCACACCGAGAAAAGAGATCCTCTGCACTGGGGAGAGTTTGCTCTTCTCTCGGTTGACCTGAAGGCCCAGATGGCTGAGGTGCCGGAGCACCAAGTCCCTCTGTTCGCACAACAGATCTCGCGAGTGAGCTATGAGAAGCCAGTCATAGTTGAGGATGCGAATGCCCGTCTGCCAAAGGGGGGACAGGGCAGCCTCCGCGACTTTCGTAAAGACACGGGGAGAGAGGGAGAGGCCAAATGGAAGCACTTTGTACTGATACGCTCGACCCTCGAAAGCAAACCGTAGGAAGGGTCTGTGTCGAGGCAGGATCGAGACGTGAAAGTACGCATCCTTCAGGTCGATGGCTGCGAACCAATCCTGGGGATGAATGCATGTTAGAATGCGCTTCGTCGTGAGCATCTTGAACGGCAGCCTGAGAAGGGACCGATTCAGGGCTCGAAGATCCAGGATGGGTCTTAACCCACCGCTCTTTTTGGGCACGATGAAGTAAGGACTGTAAAACCCTGACTTCATCTCGGCTGGAGGGACAGGCTCGATTGCGTCCTTCGCCAGTAGGACTGCAACCTCCGCACGAAGCACAGCGGCATGTGTGTCCGAATGGACAGAAGTGGAAAGGACGCCTCTGTACCTGGGCGGACGCCTGGCGAACTGAATCGCATAGCCGAGACGTACGGCAGTGCGGGAGGCGTTGTGCCGTGGAGTGCGGGAGGCGTTGATGCCGTGAAAATGGCAGCCCGCAGGATTATGCTGGCGGCTGCCGAACGCTCTTTTAGTATAAGCTCTTTTAGAAGTTCGGCAGCACGCCAGCAGAGAGAGCGCGAACTCAGGAACTCTTTTCTTTTTTTTCTATTTTAGCTCAGAGACGAGGCTCCAAAAGCAAAAGTCTGAATGAGTGGTTGCACGCCGCCATCTTATATACCCGTATGTACGGGGGAGTGGCTCGGCATGCAAATACCACTCGCCAATGTTCATGAATGTTCATTGGCCTTTTGAATAAGGCTTGGAGATGATTGGACTCTCAAGCGAGTTCCCATATGTAACGTCGTAGTGAAACGACTGAAGGGGAACTCATGTACAGTATCCCAAAACTCTTTTAGTTTTTCACAGTTCCAAAAAATATGCATAATGGTGCCCTTATGTTTCTTACATCTATTGCATAAAGACGATGCACCAGGATATATCTTACTGAGGAGAACTGGGGTCAAGTGTATTCTTTGTATAAATTTATAATTTTGTTCAATTATTTTGTTACTAGAAAATGAGAAAAAGACGCATTTGTATACAACATCCCACTGATCATCATCAAAATTACAACCAAGATCTTTTTGCCATACGTTTTTTAATGAGGTTAAAGATGAATCCCCCTTGATCTCTTAAGACTACATATATCTCAGATATCTTTCCCTTCAACTCTGATGTATTCTCTAGAATGTTTTCTAATTTAGATAATTCCAATGAGATATGACCCTTTGCAAGGAAATTGTTTATTAGGTGTCTGAGTTGTAAGTACTTGTAAAAATCTTTATTGTCAATATCAAATTCACTTTTTAATTCATAAAAAGATTTAAGTGTGCCCTCTTTAAGAACTTGCTTAAAAGAGGCAATGCCTTGATCTTTCCACTTAATGAATAATGTCCTTCCTATAGAGGATGGTAAATCTGGATTATAGGACAAAGGTGACAAGATAGAAATTTTTGAATGCAAGCTGCAAAATCTTTTAATTTCCTGCCAGGTTTTCAGTATATTATAAATCACAAATGTCTTTACGCAGTTATTTACCTGCTTTATGTTTTTAATGTAGGGTAGTGATGTTAATGATACTGGATAAATGGCTTGTTTCTCAATATCAGTCCACTGTGCATTCTTTCGAGGGTGTACCCAACTTATAATATTTTTTGTTTGTGCTGCCCAATAATATAATTGAAAATCTGGGAGCCCTAAACCTCCATTTTCTTTTGATTTGCATAAAGTTTTAAGAGCAATCCTTGGTGGATGGTTATTCCAAATAAAAGTGCTAATTTGCTTATTTAAGGTTTTGAAAAATGTTTTATTTAAATAGCATGTTAGAGACTGAAATAAATAATTATAACGTGGCAGTACATTCATTTTAATCACACTGATTCTTCCCAGAAGAGATATGGGCAATAAAGACCAATATTCTAAATCATCCTTTATTTTTTTATTTAACGGAAGGTAATTATTGCTAAACAGATCCTCACGATTAGGAGATATCACCACACCCAAATATTTAAAACCCGTCTGACTCCAAATGAAGGGTGATATATTGTGAAGATTTTCAGTAATTGGGGAGGATAATAAGCAGGCATTAGACTTAGCCAAGTTAATTTTGTAGCCTGATATCTTGCCAAATTCATTAATAATACTGAGCATACAATACTGATGCATACAGAGATATCTTATGAACAGTATTTGTAATATATACCCCTGAGACATCATCCCTACCCCGTATAACTTCAGCGAGTGGTTCAATTGCTAGATTAAATAGTAAAGGGGAAAGAGGACAGCCCTGTCGACAGCCTCTTCTTAATACTATTTCTTGAGACAAAGTTATTAGTACAGATTTTTGCTAAGGGATTACTATATAAGTTTTTGATCAACGATATAAATTTATCACTCAGATTGAATTTGTTTAGTGCCGCAAATAAAAATTTCCATTCTATTCTATCAAATGCCTTTTCGGCGTCAAGGGATACTATTAATGTTTGTAAGTTATTCAATTTCGAATGATTGATTATATTCAAGAGCCTACGAATATTATCTGAACTATATCTAGCTTTAACAAAACCCGTCTGATCTGGGTGAATTAAGCAGGGGAGAATTTTTTCCAGTCTGCTGGCAAGAAGTTTAGATATAATTTTAAGATCAACTGGAAGTAACGAAATTGGGCGATATGACATGCATTCTGTTGCATCTTTATCCTTTTTATGAATTAGAGTTATAATAGCAGTCTTCATTGTTTCAGGGAGATTGCCTTTCTCAAAGAAATCATTTACCATTGGCATAAAAAGGGGTTCGATTTGAGGCCAAAATGCCTTATAAAATTCGGAAGGGAATCCGTCTAACCCAGGGGTTTTCCCTGACGCCAAGGATCTGATAGCTTCTTGTACTTCTAATGAAGTGGGCAATGCATCCAAATATGCCCTCTCCCCCTCCCCCAATGATGGTAAAGTTATAGAGTCCAAAAATATTTGTATATTTGAATCAGAGGGATTCTCAGAATTATAAAGCTCATTATAAAATTCAGCGAAAGCTTGATTGATCAATTTGTATCATATGTCAGCTGACCATTAGAGTTACGAATTGCTTTAATTGTATGTTTCGCACGTTCCTTCTTCAACTGATGAGCTAATAATCTACTAGGTTTATTCCCAAATTCAAAATACTTCTGCTTCGTAAAAGATAGCAATTTCTTAGTTTGTTCAGTCTGTATAATATTTAATTGGTTTCTAATATCATGTAATTTTTTTAAAATTATCTTCTGAAGGATGCTGTTTATGAAGATGTTCAAGTTTAGAGAGTTCTGACATTAGCCCCATCATGCGCTGCTTTGTTGCCCTTTTTCTGGCAGAAGTATAGGATATTAGGTTCCCTCTGATAACTGCCTTTGCAGCATCCCACATAACAGCTGGTGAAACATCCGAGGCAGCATTATCAGTTATATAATATTTGAACCATTCTTTAATATTGTTACATGCATCATTATTGTTAAGTAATGAGGAATTAAACCTCCAGTGTTTATCCCCGCTAGAAATTTTATGTTCCCAGAACGTTCTCAGAACGTCCCCACTGGTGTCAAGGACGTCCCCATAACGTTCTGAGACGGTCACGATATGGAGTTCTTTAAAGGTTTGGGGGACGTTATTTGGAGGACCTTCACAGAATATTCAGGACGTTCTTGGGCCGTTTAGAGGACCATATTTTATTGGGAAATGTGACGTCCCCCAAACCTTGTCAGAACGTTCACGCTGGTGTCAAGGACGTCACCTAGTAACGTTCCCAGGACGTTCCGAGACGGTCATGATGTGGAGTTCTTTAAAGGGTTAGGGGATGTTATTTGGAGGACATTCACAGAACATTCAGGATGTTAATGGTTCGGATCTAGATTTTATAACTTGAGCCAATGAAAAATAAATAATTTGCACTAAACAATATTTCTATGAAAACTGTTTTATTAAACCTGGCATGAAAGTATATTTTTCTTGTTGAAGAAAGTCAATTAATTTAAATTTTAGTTTTGATCTAAATAAAAAGATATAGATTTAGTCAAAACAAAATTTCCCATTTAATAAATAAGATTATAAATTATTTAGAATTACTGCAACTGACATCCAGTCACAGACGAAATCAACTGAAATGAAAGGCATTAAATTTCTTAAGATCTCAGCAAAGGAGGATTAAACAACTCCACAAACAGTTTGACTTTATTTGTCATGCAGAAGTTCTTACTGAAAATTAACAGAGATTTATTTTCACAGTTTTAGTGAATTCCATTTGAAGGTTACCATTTTGGTGAATAGTGTTTGTTTTAGTTGGTCACTTGGTTGTTGACATTATACCACTGTTATTTTTTTTTTCTTTTGCTGTTGCACTTCTGTGTTGAGAAAGCACATTAAGATCGCAGCGCAAACTAAGATAAAATGCAGTCAGGTAATGTTGGCCTCTTGATGCTGGCGAAATCTTTATGTAGTGGCTTGACTCATTGATTGTTGCATTGTTTATTATAGTAGCTCATCGGTGTACTGATTGTGTTTTTGACCATGTGATCATATTTGTTTTGTGCTCAAAGAAGATTGATTTGCGGCACACATAGACATGAAGAATCGCCATAAGAATCTCAATAATGGTGACAATCAACAAATATTCAGATAAACAGATCTTTGAACATCACAAAACAAGCTACTAATAAGTTGCAACACAAATAGCAAAAAATAAAGCAAAAATATATATAAATATTTTATATATATTTTATATATATATAAAATACTAAGACAATTCAGGTGCATAATTTATTCATGTTGCAATGCATTCTGGGAGCCATTACTGAGTTTTGATTGGAGTTCCCAGAATGCACTGCAGCATGAAGCTTTTTGTTTATTGTCACCATCATTGAGCTTCATATGCTGATTCTTGATGATTGTGTGTGGTTAAACAGAACAGATGTTCAAATTAAAACATTATTTTTATCAACAATATAAAAAAATTTTCAAACAATTGCTCATAGGCTCAGATTTTGGATGAGAACAGCGTCAGGTCAGTACATGACTACATTATTGTTAATAACCAGCCAACACTACCTGATCGTGTTTTCTTTTGGCTTTTTTACCATGAGAAATGTGTTTTGCAAACACAGCGCTACAACAACCAGAGAAAAGCTAATATTAAAAAGTCAAGGGTCAAGAGCCCAACTAAAGCACACAATGACCACATTAATGGTGACTTCAAACAAACCATTCAACATCTAAACCTCTGTTCTCAATAAAAACTTTTTTAGACATATGACAGAAATTAAGTCAAACTGGTTAGTAATGAGTGAAGCTGCTGATGCTGTTTGTGGAGTTGTTTAATCCTCCTCTGCTGAGATCTTGAGAGATTTAATCTTTTATTTCAGTTGATTTCATCTAAGGCTGTGACTGGAAGTAAGTTGTAGTAATTATAAATTGTTTTAATAAATTATTTCTTAAATGGGAATTTTTGTTTTGATTAAATCTATATCTATTTGTTTGGATCAAAACTAGAATTTAAATTAATTGACAAGAAAAATATACTTTCGTGCCAGGTTTTATAAAATAATTTTCATAGAAATTTTGTTTAGTGCAATTTATTTATTTTTCATTGGCTCAAATTATAAAATATAAATGTGAACCATTACCCTAAATTTTTTTAATTGGATGAATAAAAACATTTTTCCAATCTAATTTTTTTTAATTTGAAGAATAAAAACATTTTTTTCAATCTAATTTTTTTTCATTGGATAAATGAAAACATTTTTTCAGTGTGTTAACGTCCTAAATGTCCTCTGTGTAACGTTGTTATGTGACCACAGAATAACCAATATAGAACGTCCTCCTAAAGTCGTATAATGAACATTGAGTACCAGCACTTTCGTAACCAAAACAGGATGTTTTAGGAACGTCTCCAATGTTCTGTAAAGGTTAGGGACATTCGTCACCTTTAGAGAACTTTTAGGGAATGTTGCAAGAACGTTTCTTCCTACGTGGGATGTTGGGGTGAGCCTTGACCTATGGAGAGATTAAGATAAACTGGTGCATGATCTGATACAAGTATTGATCCGATAGTACATGCATTTACAAAGGAGATACATTCTTGAGGCAAAAGAAACATATCTATGCGGGAATATGTATTATGTCTTGTTGAATAAAATGTATAATCTCTGGTTCCAGGATTTAATTCTCTCCATATATCAACTAAACCTACTTCACTGGAGGCTACACTGTAAAAAACAACCTATAGAATCTACTCAATAAAATGAGGTAAACTGAGGTAACAATTTACACTCAGTTTGTTTGGGTAGATTCTATCCTATATGTCTGAGTAAAGAATACCTGAATTTATCAGCTAAGACAAACTAAAAAAAAGTAGGTGAAGTCTACACAGCAAAAAGCCCAGTGTTAAATGAACTCTCCCGGGAGTTTGAGTCCATACTCAAAAGTATTAAATTTATTAAAGACGCCTGATGTTAATAAGCAGAATCACCAAAAGGAGAAAATCTAATTTTGTAAGTTGCCATTATAGTGGTCAGTGTTAGCATTAGTTGGGCTCTTGACCCGTAGCTTTTTAACATTAGCTTTTGTTCAACTGTGTAGTTAAACTAGCCAGACAAGCCAAAGAGCAAAAGTCATGTAATGGTGATAATTCTTTTTTAAAAATAAACTTAGTTTGAACCACTGAAACCATTTAAAGTTCTATATCCTTTATTTATTACAACTGCCTTGTGGTTTCACAGCAGCAAAAAAATGATAAAGCCTGAATTTTTTTTATAATTTTGAATGGATTTCTTACAAGCTCCTCCGATCAAAAAAAAAAAAAAAAATTCAAAAGCTGTTCTTCTAGGCACACACATCATGAATCAACATATGAATCTCAAAAATGGTGACAAACAGCATATTCAGAAACAGATCAACTCTAACATCATGGAAATCATCAGCTCATAA
Organism: Labeo rohita; assembly: GCF_022985175.1. Classification (NCBI taxonomy): domain Eukaryota; kingdom Metazoa; phylum Chordata; class Actinopteri; order Cypriniformes; family Cyprinidae; genus Labeo; species Labeo rohita. Next base: position 5,849 of record NW_026129524.1, on the reverse strand, counting down.
TTTATTCATGCCACAATGCATGATGGGAGATGTGGATGAGTTTTGATTGGCTACAACATACGTTTTTGTTGGTCACCATTGTTGTGATTCTAATGCTGATTGTTGATGTCTGTGTGTCTAAATCTAAAAAACATTTTTATTTTTTCCGGTCAAATAAATTTCAGAAACACCTGTCTGATTAAACCAACATAAACAAAATACAACTCACTTATTCTGATCGTTACTTCATGACTTTGTCAAAGCATATTCAAAACCACAAAATCTTGTTTCTTCTGGTTTGTCTGACTGTTATAACTCAATTACAACACCCAAATAAAATCTAATATTAAGAAGTTACTGGTAAAGACCTAAACTAATGCTAACACTGACCACTATAATGGCGACTTACAAAATTAGATTTTCTCCTTTTGGTGATTCTGCTTATTAACATCAGGCGTCTTTAATAAATTTAATACTTTTGAGTATGGACTCAAACTCCCGGGAGAGTTCATTTAACACTGGGCTTTTTGCTGTGTAGACTTCACCTACTTTTTTTTAGTTTGTCTTAGCTGATAAATTCAGGTATTCTTTACTCAGACATATAGGATAGAATCTACCCAAACAAACTGAGTGTAAATTGTTACCTCAGTTTACCTCATTTTATTGAGTAGATTCTATAGGTTGTTTTTTACAGTGTAGTTTAAGGGCTTTAGAAGAGTTATGATTACACATTGAAAATATAGACCTATCCAAATTTGCATCCAAGCAACAATTGAAGTCCCCTGCTAAAAGCCCTAAAGAAGTACACACTGTAAAAAGCAATCTATAGAATCTACTCAATATAATGGGGTAAACTGATGTAACAATTTGCACTCAGTTTGTTTGGGTAGATTCTATCCTATATGTCTGAGTAAAGAATACCTGAATTTATCAGCTAAGACAAACTAAAAAAAAGTAGGTGAAGTCTACACAGCAAAAAGCCCAGTGTTAAATGAACTCTCCCGGGAGTTTGAGTCCATACTCAAGAGTATTAAAATTATTAAAGACACCTGATGTTAATAAGCAGAATCACCAAAAGGAGAAAATCTAATTTTGTAAGTCACCATTATAGTGGTGAGTGTTAGCATTAGTTTAGCTCTTTACCAGTAACTTCTTAATATTAGATTTTGTTTGGGTGTTGTAATTGAGATATAACAGTCAGACAAACCAGAAGAAGTGAGATTTTGTGGTTTTGATTATGCTTTGACAAAGTCATGAAATAGCCATCAGAGTAAGTGAGTTGTATTTTGTTTATGTTGGTTTAATCAGACAGGTGTTTCTAAAATTTATTTGACCGGAAAAAATATAAACATTTTTTAGATTTAGACACACAGACATCAACAATCAGCATGAGAATCACAACAATGATGACCAACAAAAACTTATGCTGTAGCCAATCAAAACTCATCCATATTTCCCATCATGCATTGTGGCATGAATAAATTATGAGCTGATGATTTCCGTGATGTTTAGAGTTGATCTGTTTCTGGATATGCTGTTTGTCACCATTTTTGAGATTCATACGCTGATTCATGATGTCTGTGTGTGCCTAAAAGAACAGCTTTTGAAAGTTTTTTTTTGATCGGAGGAGCTTGTAAAAAGTCCATTCAAAATTTAAACAAAAATTCAGGCTTTATCATTTTTTTGCTGCTGTGAAACAAAAAGGTAATAAATAAAGGATATAAAACTCTAAATGATTTCAGTGGCTCAAATTAAGTTTATTTTAAAAACAGAATTATCACCACTGCATGACTTTTGCTTTTTGGTTTGTCTGGCTAGTTTAACTAAACAGTTGAACAAAAGCTAATATTAAAAAGCTACGGGTCAAGAGCCCAACTAATGCTAACACTGACCACTGTAATGGTGACGTAAAGGTCTTCAATAATTTTCAATCATCACTCAATGAATCACTTAATTACCTCATTAACTTTGACACTGCTTCAGTGTTCATTTTAACACTCAAATAAACTCCCGCAAGAGTTCATTTAACACTGGGCTTTTTGCTGTGTAGACTTTATCTACTTTTTTTTAGTTTGTCATAGCTGTTAAATTCAGGTATTCTTTACTCAAATATATAGATAAACGGAGTGCAAATTGTTACTTCAATTTACCTCATTTTATTGAGTAGATTCGTAAATTTAGGTTTTCTTTACTCAGACATATAGGATAGAATCTACCCAAACAAACTGAGTGCAAATTGTTACATCAGTTTACCCCATTATATTGAGTAGATTCTATAGGTTGCTTTTTACAGTGCAGTATTGATTGAATAAAGTAACAATATTGCTCATAATTTTGGGGGTATCTGTATTGGGAGCATAGATGTTCATTAAAGTAATTTCTTGATCATATAGAGTACCTTTAATTAATATAAATCTTCCTTCTGTGTCGCTCTGTTGTTCTCTAAATAAAAAAGGGAAATTTTTATGTATAAGTATAGCTGTTCCTCTTGTTTGAGTTGTATAACTTGAAAAAAATACTTGGCCCACCCAATCTCTCTTAAGTTTTTGATGTTCTATTTCAGACAGGTGGGTTTCCTGCAAGAAGGCAATATTAACTTTTTCTTTCTTAAGGAAAGTGAGCACTTGTTTGCGCTTAATAGGGTGGCCCAACCCTTTGACATTCCATGTTATCACTTTACAAATATTTTCCATTTTACAATAGTGCTTAGGTTACCCTGACCATCGATTTGTATACTCACAAATGAAAGATTAGATATAATGTGCTGAACCTGTTCAAACTGTAAGAACTGCGAACTAGTTCCCCGCACCCATCCACCCCCCATCCCTTTTGGCATGAGCCCTGTCCCCAAACGACAGGGCAGGCCCATAACCGAACTAACTCTGGGCATATAATAACCAGTATGATATTGCTCAATTCCCCCAGCACACAAATATACGGAAAAAAAAAAAAAAAAAAAAAAAATTGTCATCTCAAAGACTAACAATGCTAAGACATTGAAAGAATATAATACTTATTCAACAAATGTATTTCCTCACAAATCAAAATTATAATTTACATGTTTTTCAGAACAATCTTTGTCAGTCTTAACAAGACATTTATACCCCAACTAGCTTATTCATTTTAATCCGATCCATATAACGTTACGACACCATAGCCAACGCTGCGATAAAACTCCTCGGCTTCTTTGGGAGATGAGAACAAGTAGATCTTTTTGTCATGAAGAATTCGCAGTTTGCAGGGTTGGATAAGAAATCCACGATACATCCCTTTATCAGCAAACAGTTTTCTGACGTTGTTAAACTCCCGGCGTTGTCGCATTGTTTCGGCTGAGAAATTTTGAATGATTGTTCATATACATAAATAGGCACTACTTTAACGACAGGACAATGTGATGTAGCTGTTGTTGTTGAAAAAAAAAAACTAATAAAGAATAGCACTAAACACAGCAATCATTGTCCCCTACACCATGTTTAAAGTTTATGGCCTGCCTAACTCTGAAACTCGAGTATCAAAATAATCTCAGTGTTTTCCAGCAAATACATCTTGAGGCCACTCCTGTCCAGTCTCTGATTAGGAAACTCATATTTACGATAATTCCAAATACAAGAAAAGGCAGCATTAGTCTATTCCAATCTTCAAGATTTCAAAATGCTTCCAGCTTTCTATGCTTTCTAAAGCCAACGGCAAATTTTGTTTTGACAAAATTTGTATTTAATCTAGTTACATTTGGAATTTTACAGCACACAGCTTACAGCTTCACTGCCAGTTTCCAAATAGTTTAAGTAAAAATAATTAAAGGAGAAGTCCACTTCCAGAACAACAATTTACAAATAATTTACTCACACCCTTATTATCAAAGATGTTCATGTCTTTCTGTCTTCAGTCGTAAAGAAATTATGGTTTTTGAGGAAAACATTTCAGGATTTTTTTTTTCATATAATGGGCTTCAATTGTGCCCCTGATTTTGAACTTCCAAAATGTAGTTTAATTGCAGCTTCAAAAGACTCTAAATGATCCCAGCCGAGGAAGAAGGGTCTTATCTATTTTTCGAAAAATAAAAATTTGTATACTTTAAGCACAAAAGCTTGTGTAGCACAGGCTCTGAGATGCGCGTTCACGACACTACGTACTGTTGAATCACGTCGAAAGGTCACGCACAACTACAGACCCAGTGTTTACAAAGCGAACACGCAAAGACTAAGAAAGTGCAAGTAAGTCAAATGCTGTTTACAAACAAAAAGGTACAACAATGTCGGACGATTCTGAAGTTGTAGGAGAAAATAAGATGGAGTTACTCGCCATTCTCTACCTTTTTGAGCCGGAGTACACAGACGATGAACTGATTCGTAGTAGTGATGGGAAGTTCGGATCATTTTACCAACTCTGACCTTTGAGTCTCGTTCAGCAAAATGAACAAATCTTTTTTTGAATAATTTTGCTAATTTTAGCAAAATATAATTAAAATGTTACCTGTTAGTTCCCTAACACATCTACTGCTTACACAAACGTTGATCACACTACAAACAAGACAAAACTGGGTAACACTTTATTTTAATGGCCCCTATTGAACATTCTGTGGACAATAAATAACATTGCATCTACATGTCAACTAACTCTTATTAGAGTATTAGTAGACTGTCTGCTTAATATCTGCCAACTCTTTATTGTGATGGTCTTTCAACAGACATTATACTGACTATAAGTAACTTTGCAAGTACATGTCAACTCAATCTAACCCTAACCCTACCAATCTAATAATACTCTACTAACACTCTAGTGAGAATTAGTAAATATGTAGGTGTAACATATATTATAGTCAACAGAATATGTTAAAGGGACCATCAAAATAAAGTGAAACCCAAAACTGTAATGCTATAAGAAACAGAAAAGATTATTTAATTGTTTACCTGGGTCTTTAGTCTATAATTAGCTCACCTCACCTCTTATCTGAGACGTTTTCAGGTTTGAGTCGTTTGTTCATCACGTGACAGCCCCATAAGATGAACGAACAACTCGAAAAACCCAAAGACTCAAAACTGGTGAACTAATTCCAGCGCAGAAAACTAATAGGATGTTGTGCATGCACGACTGAACAAATCACTCCCCGAGATGACTCGTTCTTCCCAAGTCACATTAAAGATTGATTCAAAATTAAAGAATCATTCAAGAACGCACATCCCAGAGCCTGTGCTACACAAGCTTTCATGCTTAAAAAGTATACAAATTTTTATTATTGTGCCCCCCGGCACAATAATAAAACTGAAGTCCATTATATGAAGAAAAATCCTGAAATGTTTTCCTCAAAAACCATAATTTCTTTACAACTGAAGACAGAAAGACATGAACATCTTGGATGACAAGGGGGTGAGTAAATTTTTTGTAAATTGTTGTTCTGGAAGTGGAACATTTAAATTTATGCTTCACACTTTGCCAATTCATGCAAAATTTAGGAAATGAATACTAATAATATATTTATAAATATGTTTATTTATATTATCTGGGATTGCCTGTTATTTCTGTGGTTATGATTTTTGTTCAGTGACAACAGCAAAATTGTTTAATATTGGTTTAATATTTAATTTCTGTATTTAAAACAGGTGTTTCATTACTCCTTCTGGAACCAAAACATTCAGGTAATTAGAATCATGTATTGACAGTTAGAATATTACTTTAAATATTATGTGTCTAATTCTGAGCATTCATCAATGTTTAAGTTTGCCATTCAGAACATGGAAAATCAAGACCCTGCTGTTGTTGATGCAATAAAGGCATCGGGCGAGTCCACTCTGGAAAAGGCTACAGCAAAAGCTAAAATGAAAATGGACCAGTTTTTTAATATCTCACTTAACGTCGCTGTGACTGGAAAC